>NC_074686.1:41500763-41510763 GCF_029448725.1 Salvelinus fontinalis | reverse complement strand
TGGCTTCACCGTGGAATGCTGAGCTCAACGCTTTCGTGTTCAATGGCGGCCATTTTGAGTTTAATCAGGATGTGATGCGGTCAAGGGTGAGGTAGGTGCTGACGAGCAAGGAGACGGATAGCAGGGATGGGATGGGGGTGGGAGAGAGATGGGAGGGGGGGGGAGAGAGATGGGAGGGGGGGGGGAGAGATGGGAGTGGGAAGGGAGAGAGATGGGAGGGGAGGGGGATTGGAGAGAGATGGGAGGGGAGGGGAGAGAGTTGGGATGGGAGTGGGAGTGAAGAGAGATAGGAGGGGAGGGGGATGGGAGAGAGATGGGAGGGGAGGGGATGGGAGTGAGATGGGAGGCTAGGGGATAGAAGAGAGATGGGAGGCTAGGGGGATGGGAGAGAGATGGGAGGCTAGGGGGATGGGAGAGAGATGGGAGGCTAGGGGGATGGGAGTGAGATGGGAGGCTAGGGGATAGAAGAGAGATGGGAGGCTAGGGGGATGGGAGAGAGATGGGAGGCTAGGGGGATGGGAGAGAGATGGGAGGCTAGGGGGATGGGAGTGAGATGGGAGGCTAGGGGATAGAAGAGAGATGGGAGGCTAGGGGATGGAAGAGAGATGGGAGGCGAGGGGATGGGAGAGAGATGGGAGGCTAGGGGGATGGGAGAGAGATGGGAGGCTAGGGGGATGGGAGAGATGGGAGGGGAGGGGAATGGGAGAGAGATGGGAGGCAAGGGGATGGGAGAGAGATGGGAGGCTAGGGGAATGGGAGAGAGATGGGAGGCTAGGGGGATGGGAGAGAGATGGGAGGCTAGGGGGATGGGAGTGAGATGGGAGGCTAGGGGGATGGGAGAGAGATGGGAGGCTAGGGGGATGGGAGAGATGGGAGGGGAGGGGAATGGGAGAGAGATGGGAGGCAAGGGGGATGGGAGAGAGATGGGAGGCTAGGGGGATGAAAGAGAGATGGGAGGCTAGGGGGATGGGAGAGATGGGAGGGGAGGGGAATGGGAGAGAGATGGGAGGCAAGGGGGATGGGAGAGAGATGGGAGGCTAGGGGGATGAAAGAGAGATGGGAGGCTCGGGGGATGGGAAGCGAGATGGGAGGCTAGGGGGATGGGAGAGAGATGGGAGGCTAGGGGGATGGGAGAGAGATGGGAGGCTAGGGGGATGGGAGAGAGATGGGAGGCTAGGGGGATGGGAGAGAGATGGGAGGCTAGGGGGATGGGAGAGAGATGGGAGGCTAGGGGGATGGGAGAGAGATGGGAGGCTAGGGGGATGGGAGAGAGATGGGAGGCTAGGGGGATGGGAGAGAGATGGGAGGCTAGGGGGATGGGAGAGAGATGGGAGGGGAGGGGAATGGGAGAGAGATGGGAGGCTAGGGGATGGAAGAGAGATGGGAGGGGAGGGGAATGGGAAAGCCTCTGGTCCCTAAAAGCCTCTAGTCTCTATATTACTGTCTGTTACACTCTCTGGTCCCTAAAAGCCTCTAGTCTCTAAATTACTGGCTGTTACTCTCTGGTCCCTAAAAGCCTCTAGTCTCTATATTACTGTCTGTTACACTCTCTGGTCCCTAAAAGCCTCTAGTCTCTAAACTACTGCCTGTTACACTCCCTGGTCCCTAAAAACCTCTAGTCTCTAAATTACTGGCTGTTACACTCTCTGGTCCCTAAAAGCCTCTAGTCTCTAAATTACTGGCTGTTACACTCTCTGGTCCCTAAAAGCCTCTAGTCTCTAAACTACTGCCTGTTACACTCCCTGGTCCCTAAAAGCCTCTAGTCTCTAAATTACTGGCTGTTACACTCTCTGGTCCCTAAAAGCCTATAGTCTCTATATTACTGCCTGTTACTCTCTGGTCCCTAAATGCCCCTAGTCTCTAAATTACTTACCTTTTGGGGTGTGGTTGACCCGGTGCCTTTGTGCTACTCAGTTTAACTTTGGTTGGGAATCAATTTGAGCACTGTAGTCGACATATTTTTAACGCAATGTTTCTGCGTTCACAGAGATCACATTCAAGGAAAACTGCAGATGTAGATTTCACTTGGAAAGTACCTTTTAAATGTTACTTGTGCTATAACATGGTTTCTGATGGAATCCCTTTCTCTCTGAGGATAATTCACTGTAACTATAAGCCGTAGAACCTGTAAGATAGCATACGACGATAATACAAGGGTGTTTTTGTGTGATTTATTATATTGCACCGTGTGGTTTATACAAAAACGACATCATGTTATTTCTTGTATACAAGAAACTAGATACATGGTTAAACGTGTCCTTCAGCTCAGCATAAAGCGGTGAGGACTCGATTTTTCTAGACTTTACCTTTTTGTGCTTCGTTGTGCAGCAGTTAGTTTAGTGGTTAGAGCATTGGACTAGTAACCAGCAGGTAGTCTAGTGGTTAGAGTGTTGGGCCAGTAACCAGCAGGTAGCCTAGTGGTTAGAGCGTTGGACCAGTAACCAGCAGGTAGCCTAGTGGTTAGAGTGTTCGGCCAGTAACCAGCAGGTAGCCTAGTGGTTAGAGTGTTCGGCCAGTAACCAGCAGGTAGCCTAGTGGTTAGAGTGTTAGGCCAGTAACCAGCAGGTAGCCTAGTGGTTAGTGTTGGGCCAGTAACCAGCAGGTAGCCTAGTGGTTAGAGTGTTGGGCCAGTAACCAGCAGGTAGCCTAGTGGTTAGTGCGTTGGACTAGTAACCAGCAGGTAGTCTAGTGGTTAGAGTGTTAGGCCAGTAACCAGCAGGTAGCCTAGTGGTTAGAGTGTTAGGCCAGTAACCAGCAGGTAGTCTAGTGGTTAGAGTGTTAGGCCAGTAACCAGCAGGTAGCCTAGTGGTTAGAGTGTTAGGCCAGTAACCAGCAGGTAGCCTAGTGGTTAGAGAGTTGGGCCAGTAACCAGCAGGTAGCCTAGTGGTTAGAGAGTTGGGCCAGTAACCAGCAGGTAGTCTAGTGGTTAGAGTGTTGGACTAGTAACCAGCAGGTAGCCTAGTAGTTAGAGCGTTGGACTAGTAACCAGCAGGTAGCCTAGTTGTTAGAGTGTTGGACTAGTAACCAGCAGGTAGCCTAGTAGTTAGAGTGTTGGACTAGTAACCAGCAGGTAGCCTAGTGGTTAGAGAGTTGGGCCAGTAACCAGCAGGTAGTCTAGTGGTTAGAGCGTAGGGCCAGTAACCCCCAGGTAGCCTAGTTGTTAGAGTGTTGGGTCAGTAACCAGCAGGTAGCCTAGTGGTTAGTGTTGGGCCGGTAACCAGCAGGTAGCCTAGTGGTTAGAGTGTTGGACTAGTAACCAGCAGGTAGCCTAGTTGTTAGAGTGTTGGACTAGTAACCAGCAGGTAGTCTAGTGGTTAGAGTGTTGGACTAGTAACCAGCAGGTAGCCTAGTGGTTAGAGCATTGGACTAGTAACCAGCAGGTAGCCTAGTGGTTAGAGCGTTGGACTAGTAACCAGCAGGTAGCCTAGTGGTTAGTGCGTTGGGCCAGTAACCAGCAGGTAGCCTAGTTGTTAGAGTGTTGGGTCAGTAACCAGCAGGTAGCCTAGTGGTTAGAGTGTTGGGCCAGTAACCAGCAGGTAGCCTAGTTGTTAGAGTGTTGGGCCAGTAACCAGCAGGTAGTCTAGTGGTTAGAGTGTTGGGCCAGTAACCAGCAGGTAGCCTAGTGGTTAGTGCGTTGGGCCTGTAACCAGCAGGTAGTCTAGTGGTTAGAGTGTTGGGCCAGTAACCAGCAGGTAGCCTAGTGGTTAGTGCGTTGGGCCAGTAACCAGCAGGTAGCCTAGTTGTTAGAGCGTTGGGCCAGTAACCAGCAGGTAGTCTAGTGGTTAGAGTGTTGGGCCAGTAACCAGCAGGTAGTCTAGTGGTTAGAGTGTTGGGCCAGTAACCAGCAGGTAGTCTAGTGGTTAGAGTGTTGGGCCAGTAAACCAGCAGGTAGCCTAGTTGTTAGAGCAGGTAGCCTGGTGGTTAGAGTGTTGGGTCGGTAAATGAAAGGTTGTTGGATTGAATCCCTGAGCTGACAAGGTAAAACTCTGTCGTTCTGCCCCTGAACAAGGCAGTTAACCCACTGTTCCCCGGTAGGCAGTCATTGTACAGTAAATAATAATTTATTCTTAACTGAGTTGCCTACTTAAATGAAGGTTACAAAAATAAAAAAAATGTTGTTTTCCACAATTACATAGAGTAGCCAAATAGAAAAAGTAGCCAACCAGGCTCCAGCAGGCTGGGGGGGGGGGGTGTTAAGATATTTTTTGGGCCAAACAAGCTCTTTGGTGGCTTCTGGTACATTCTAATGCTAGATTGAATTTTCAACCAGGGACTATCAGGAACTCACACAGATAATTTTTCCCCCCACAATTTGACAGTGTTGGTTTTGCCAGCTGTTGTACAATTTGATATAAAAACAGCATAAATGTAATTTTTCCTTCACGGAGCCTTTAAAGAGTCCTGTAAGAGTCTGCTGACTTCTGCAGGCTACATGCTTCCATTTTAATAGGCATCTCAACCTTCTGCAATACAGGTGGAAGAATGAAGTTGTTACGTTCGTCGTTGTAAGAATTTGTCGGACCAAGATGCAACGTGGTTAATCATATTTATTAATGATAACCAGCAACAAAACAAGAACGAGAAACCAACGAAACATACAGCCTTGTAGGGCTCAACAGCAACAATACAAAAAACAAGATCCCACAAACTAAGGTGGAAAAAAGGCTGCCTAAATATGATCCCCAATCAGAGACAACGATAGACAGCTGCCTCTGATTGGGAACCTGGCCAACAAAGAAATAGAAAACATAGAATGCCCACCCAAATCACACCCCGACCTAACCAAACAGAGAAATAAAAAATGCTCTTGTCTAGGACTGGGGTGCCGCTAGCGGCACACCCCCCCCCACCCCCACTGAAAAGGCAGAGCCGCGAAATTCAAAACAAATATTTTTTTTAAATATTTAACTTTCACACATTAAAGTCCAATACAGCTAATGAAAGACACAGATCTTGTGAATCCAGCTAACATGTCCGATTTTTAAAATGTTTTACAGGGAAGACACAATATGTAAAGATGTAAATCTATTAGCTAAACACATTAGCATAATCCACCATCTTTTCTTTGTCCACCAACACCACTAGCTATCACCAATTCGGCTAAACTAAGATATTGATAGCCACTAACCAAGAAAAAAACTCATCAGATGACAGTCTGATAACATATTTATGGTATAGGATAGGTTTTGTTAGAAAAATGTGCATATTTCAGGTAGATGTCATAGTTTACAATTGCACCCACCGTCACAAATGGACTAGAATAATTACAATGAGCAACGTGTTTACCTAACTACTAATCATCAAACATTTCGTAAAAATACACAGCATACACTAATCGAAAGACACAGATCCTGTGAATACAGACAATATTTCAGATTTTCTAAGTGTCTTACAGCGAAAACACAATAAATCGTTATATTAGCATACCACATATGCAAACGTTAACCGAGCACTGATTCTAGCCAAAGAGAGCGATAACGTAAACATCGCCAAAATATATTAATTTTTTCACTAACCTTCTCAGAATTCTTCCGATGACACTCCTGTAACATCATATTACACAATCCATATACAGTTTGTTCGAAAATGTGCATATTTAGCCACCAAAATCATGGTTAGACAATGACAAAAGTAGCCCAGCTGGTCAGACAATGTCGTGCGCCATATTAGACAGTGATCTAGTCTTATACATAAATACTCATAAACTTGACTAAAAAATACAGGGTGGACAGCGATTGATAGACAATTTAATTCTTAATACAATCGCGGAATTATATTTTTTAAATTATCCTTACTTTTCAATACAGTTTGCGCCAAGCGAAGCTACGTCAAACAAGATGGCGTCCTAAGCCATTAACATTTTTCGACAGAAACACGATTTATCATAATAAATTGTTCCTACTTTGAGCTGTTCTTCCATCAGAATCTTGGGCAAAGAATCCTTTCTTGGGTCTAATCGTCTTTTGGTCGAAAGCTGTCCTCTTGCCATGTAGAAATGCACATTGCGTTTGGCATGAACTGGAACCATGCCCAGAGATTCACAGTGTCTCAGAAATAAACGTCCAAAAATCGCACTAAACGGGTATAAATTGCTATGAAACGGTTTAAATTAACTACCTTATGATGTTTTTAACTGCTATAACGAGTAGAAACATGACCGGAGAAATATTACTCCCTACACTAATGCTTGGAACAAGTGCGGGTCGGTGTCCTCCGCGCGCCTGACGCAGCTGGAAAAGAGTTCCTACCTACAGGTTTTTTTGATTTATAGTGGCTGTGATTGGGCAATCGACACCATTCAAATCGTCATCACGTAAAGGCATCCAGGGGAAGACGTAAGCAGTGTCTGTATGCTCATAGCTGTAACAGTGGCCTTTTAACTGACTCCAGATCAGGGGCCAAAATGTGTGAAATCTGACTCCATGAAAGGGAAATTGCTGTAGAATGAGTTCTGTTCCACTCAGAGACAAAATTCCAACGCCTATAGAAACTATAGACTGTTTTCTATCCAATAATAGTAATAATATGCATATTGTACGATCAAGAATTTAGTAGGAAGCCGTTTAAAAAATTACACGATTTACATAAATAGTGACAACAGCACCCCCTAGCCTCAACAGGCTAAGGTCAGGGCGTGACAGCAGTGGGTGTTATTCATGGTCTCTGCTAATCAGAAAGCAGCAGTTAACCCTGTGACGCTAGGCTAGGCTAGACTAGGCTAAGCTAGGCTAGGCTAGGCTATGCTATGCTATGCTATGCTATGCTAGTCAGCTTTTCTGATGAGAATAATCCCGGATCCGGGATGGGTGGTCCATCGTCAACACTAATTAAATCAGTAAACCTATATCAATATGTTTAATAATACCATATAAGTATCATTAGCTTTTAAAACCAACCATTTCATTTGATTTCTTTAATCATATATTCAACCAGAGTGAGGCTGTCACGATCGTCTTTGGGAGAGGGAGAGGACCAAGGCGTGTGCAAAATACATCTTCTTTTATTTAGAAGACAGGAAAAACCACACGAAACAAACACTAGACACAAACTAACAAAATAACAAACTGACGCCCGTGAAGCTATATCTACCAATAGTGCTGACACAAACACAAACACTACACATAGACACAGACAATTACCCACAAATGTATGATGCCTATGGCTGCCTTAAATATGGCTCCCAATCAGAGACAAATGAAAGACATATTTCTCTGATTGAGAACCACTCAGGCAACCATAGACATACCTAGAAACATTCACTCAACACAAACTCATACACTAAACCCAACACCCCCTTTTCCATATAACCACCCAAAACGAGACAAAACCCAAACATTCCCCATGTCACACCCTGACCTAACTAAAATAATAAAGAAAACAAAGAATACTAAGGCCAGGGCGTGACAGAGGCTCTCTCTCCACTAGCTATTGTTCCCGCAGTGAGGATTCACCATCTGTTTTCATCATTTATCTGCTGATTATTAATCAAACTATAATAAAAACCCGAAAAGTATGCAAATTAGGGAGACAAATGTACGACTCTTACCCATGTCATTTAGTAGGCTACTGACGTGTCACTCATTTTAATAACGTCACTGTCTGGCAAGTCCTAATGGACTTCATATCGAAAATACAAAAACTAGATTTTTAGTTTACTTGTCCTGATGTCATACCACGGACATATGAGTATGTAAATAATTTATGAACGGAAAGGATACATGAGATCGACTTTATTAAAGTCAGATCAACTTATTTTTTATAAACTAGTCCAGTTTGCTGTTCGTCTATCAAAGCACTGTAGTGTGCCACCCCTCTTTGGCTAAATTTGAAACTCGCCAGGGTCCAATGTTCCCTTTTTTAAATCACTTTTCGCCCCAAAAAAATCTACTGGGCTGAATAGAATTTCTACTATTTCTACCGGACATGATGTGGCTCCTAAATGCGTATGGGTCAAGCAGGACCTATAAGGTTGGCTTGTTTTCTCTCTCTATTCAGATATTAACATGTTCCCATTAGTTATTATGATATAGCATTAAAAGCTGTGTAATATATATTTAGCAATGCAAGTCATTACTCTGTTCTGTAGATTTGCATATCACCCAGCATCCTACTGCTGGTTTGCCTCTGACGCTAAGCAGGGTTGGTCCTGGTCAGTCCCTGGATGGGAGACCAGATGCTGATGGAAGTTGTGTTGGAGGACCAGTAGGAAGCATCCTTTCCTCTGGTCTATAAAAAAAATATCACAATCCCCCAGGGCAGTGATTGGGGACATTGTCCTGTGTAGGGTGCTGTCTTTCAGATGGGATGTTAAACGGGTGTCCTGACTCTCTGTGGTCACTAAAGATACCATGGCACTTATCATAAGAGTAGTGGTGTTAACCCCGGTGTCCTGGCAAAAATTCCAAATTTGTCATACCATCATGGCCACCTAATCATCTCTAGTTCCATTGAAGATAAATCTTATCGCTACAACATACAATGACATTCTAGATGATTCTGTGCTTCCATCTTTGTGGTAACGGTTTGGGGAAGGCCCTTTCCTGTTTCAGCATGACAATGCCCCTGTGCACAAAGCGAGGTCCAAACAGAAATGGTTTGTCGAGATTGGTGTGGAAGAACTTGACTGACCTCCACAAAGCCCTGACCTCAACCATTGAACAACTTTGGGATGAATTGGAACGCCGACTGCGAGCCAGGCCTAATCGCCCAACATCTGTGTCTCACTACTGCTCTTGTGGCTGAATGGAAACAAGTCCCCGCAGCAATGTTCCAACATCTAGTGGAAATCCTTCCCAGAAGAGTGGAGGCTGTTATAGCAGCAATCTTCCAACATCTAGTCGAAAGCCTTCCCAGAAGAGTGGAGGCTGTTATAGCAGCAATGTTCCAACATCTAGTGGAAATCCTTCCCAGAAGAGTGGAGGCTGTTATAGCAGCAATGTTCCAACATCTAGTGGAAATCCTTCCCAGAAGAGTGGAGGCTGTTATCGCAGCAATGTTCCAACATCTAGTGGAAAGCATTCCCAGAAGAGTGGAGGCTGTTATAGCAGCAATGTTCCAACATCTAGTGGAAATCCTTCCCTGAAGAGTGAAGGCTGTTATAGCAGCAATGTTCCATCATCTAGTGGAAAGCCTTCCCAGAAGAGTGGAGGCTGTTATAGCAGCAATGTTCCAACATCTAGTGGAAAGCCTTCCCAGAAGAGTGGAGGCTGTTATAGCAGCAATGTTCCAACATCTAGTGGAAAGCCTTCCCAGAAGAGTGAAGGCTGTTATAGCAGCAATGTTCCATCATCTAGTGGAAAGCCTTCCCAGAAGAGTGGAGGCTGTTATAGCAGCAATGTTCCAACATCTAGTGGAAAGCCTTCTCAGAAGAGTGGAGGCTGTTATAACAGCAATGTTCCAACATCTAGTGGAAAGCCTTCCCAGAAGCGTGGAGGCTGTTAGAGCAGCAATGTTCCAACATCTAGTGGAAAGCCTTCCCAGAAGAGTGGAGGCTGTTATAGCAGCAATGTTCCAACATCTAGTGGAAAGCCTTCTCAGAAGAGTGGAGGCTGTTATAGCAGCAATGTTCCAACATCCAGGTGGAAAGCCTTCCCAGAAGAGTGGAGGCTGTTATAGCAGCAATGTTCCAACATCTAGTGGAAAGCCTTCCCAGAAGAGTGGAGGCTGTTATAGCAGCAATGTTCCAACATCTAGTGGAAAGCCTTCCCAGAAGAGTGGAGGCTGTTATAGCAGCAATGTTCCAACATCTAGTGGAAAGCCTTCCCAGAAGAGTGGAGGCTGTTATAGCAGCAATGTTCCAACATGTAGTGGAAAGCCTTCCTAGAAGAGTGGAGGCTGTTATAGCAGCAATGTTCCAACATCTAGTGGAAAGCCTTCCCAGAAGAGTGGAGGCTGTTATAGCAGCAATGTTCCAACATCTAGTGGAAAGCCTTCCTAGAACAGTGGAGGCTGTTATAGCAGCAATGTTCCAACATCTAGTGGAAAGCCTTCCCAGAAGAGT
>NC_074686.1:41490763-41495763 GCF_029448725.1 Salvelinus fontinalis | reverse complement strand
CTACCCCTCCCTCTATCCCTCCCTCTATCCCTCCCTCTATCCCCCTCCCTCTATCCCTCCCTCTATATCTCCCTCTATCCCTCCCTCTATCCCCCTCCCTCTATCCCTCCCTCTATCTCTCCCTCTATCTCTCCCTCTATCCCTCCCTCTATCCCCCTCCCTCTATCCCCTCCCTCTATCCCTCCCTCTATCCTCCCTCTATCCCTCCCTCTATCCCCTCCCTCTATCCCTCCTCTACTCTCCCTCTATCCCTCCCTCTATCTCCCCTCTCTCTTCCCTCTCTCTTTCCCTCCCTCTATCCCCTCCCTCTATCCCCCTCCTCTATCCCTCCCTCTATCTCTCCCTCTATCCCTCCCTCTATCCTCCCTCTATCTCTCTATCTCTCCTCTATCCCTCCCTCTATCCCTCCCTCTATCCCTCCCTCTATCCTCCCTCTATCTCTCCCCCTATCCATCCCTCTATCTCTCCCTCTATCCCCCTCCCTCTATCCCCCTCCCTCTATCCCTCCCTCTATCCCCCTCCCTCTATCTCTCCCCCTATCCCTCCCTCTATCCCTCCCTCTATCCCCCTCCCTCTATCCCTCCCTCTATCCCTCCCTCTACCCCTCCCTCTATCCCTCCCTCTATCCCCCTCCCTCTATCCCTCCCTCTATCCCTCCCCCTACTCCTCCCTCTATCCCTCCCTCTATCCCTCCCTCCATCCCTCCCTCTATCCCTCCCTCTATCCCTCCCCCTACCCCTCCCTCTATCCCTCCCTCTATCCCTCCCTCTATCCCCCTCCCTCTATCCCTCCCTCTATCCCCTCCCTCTATCCCTCCCTCTCTCCCTCCCCCTCTATCCCTCCCTCTTTCCCTCCCTCTATCCCTCCCTCTATCCATCCCTCTATCCCTCCCCCTACCCCTCCCTCTATCCCTCCCTCTATCCCTCCCTCTATCCCCCTCCCTCTATCCCTCCCTCTATCCATCCCTCTATCCCTCCCTCTACCCCTCCCTCTATCCCTCCCTCTATCCCTCCCTCTATCCCCCTCCCTCTATCCCTCCCTCTATCTCTCCCTCTATCCCTCCCTCTATCCCTCCCTCTATCTCTCCCTCTATCCCTCCCTCTATCCCTCCCTCTATCCCTCCCTCTATCCCCCTCCCTCTATCCCCCTCCATCTATCCCCCTCCCTCTATCTCTCCCTCTATCCCTCCCTCTCTACCTCCCTCTATCCCTCCCTCTATCCCCCTCCCTCTATCTCCCCCTCTATCCCTCCTCTACCTCCCTCTATCCCTCCCTCTATCCCCCTCCCTCTATCCCTCCGTCTATCCCCCTCCCTCTATCCCTCTCTCTATCCCCCTCCCTCTATCCCTCCCTCTATCCCTCCCTCTATCCCCCTCCCTCTATCCCTCCCTCTACCCCTCCCTCTATCCCTCCCTCTATCCCTCCCCTCTATCCCCCTCCCTCTATCCCTCCCTCTATATCTCCCTCTATCCCTCCCTCTATCCCCCTCCCTCTATCCCTCCCTCTATCTCTCCCTCTATCTCTCCCTCTATCCCTCCCTCTATCCCCCTCCCTCTATCCCTCCCTCTATCCCTCCCTCTATCCCTCCCTCTATCTCTCCTCCATCCCTCCCTCTACCCCTCCCTCTATCCCCCTCCCTCTATCCCCCTCCCTCTATCCCTCCCTCTATCTCTCCCTCTATCCCTCCCTCTATCCCCCTCCCTCTATCCCTCCCTTATCTCTCCCTCTATCCCTCCCTCTATCCCCCTCCCTCTATCCCTCCCTCTATCTCTCCCTCTATCCCTCCCTCTATCCCTCCCTCTATCTCCCCCTCTTTCCCTCCCTCTATCCCTCCCTCTATCCCCCTCCCTCTATCCCCTCCATCTATCCCCCTCCCTCTATCTCTCCCTCTATCCCTCCCTCTATCCCCCTCCCTCTATCTCTCCCTCTATCTCTCCCTCTATCTCTCCCCCTATCCCTCCCTCTATCCCTCCCTCTATCCCCCTCCCTCTATCTCTCCCCCTATCCATCCCTCTATCTCTCCCTCTATCCCCCTCCCTCTATCCCCCTCCCTCTATCCCTCCCTCTATCCCCCTCCCTCTATCTCTCCCCCTATCCCTCCCTCTATCCCTCCCTCTATCCCCCTCCCTCTATCCCTCCCTCTATCCCTCCCTCTACCCCTCCCTCTATCCCTCCCTCTATCCCCCTCCCTCTATCCCTCCCTCTATCCCTCCCCCTACTCCTCCCTCTATCCCTCCCTCTATCCCTCCCTCCATCCCTCCCTCTATCCCTCCCTCTATCCCTCCCTCCATCCCTCCCTCTATTCCTCCCTCTATCCCTCCCTCTATCCCTCCCTCTATCCCCCTCCCTCTATTCCTCCCTCTATCCCTCCCTCTATCCCTCCCTCTATCCCCCTCCCTCTATCTCTCCCCCTATCCCTCCCTCTATCCCTCCCTCGATCCCCCTCCCTCTATCTCTCCCCCTATCCATCCCTCTATCTCTCCCTCTATCCCCCTCCCTCTATCCCCCTCCCTCTATCCCTCCCTCTATCCCCCAGTACCTCCCTCTATCCCCCCCTCTATCCCCCTCCCTCTATCCCTCCCTCTATCCCTCCCTCTATCCCTCCCTCTCTCCCTCCCTCTCCCTCCCCCTCTATCCCTCCCTCTTTCCCTCCCTCTATCCCTACCTCTATCTCTCTCTCTATCCCCCTCCCTCTATCCCTCCCTCTATCTCTCCCTCTATCCCTCCCTCTATCCCTCCCTCTATCTCTCCCTCTATCCCTCCCTCTATCCCTCCCTCTATCCCTCCCTCTATCCCCCTCCCTCTATCCCCCTCCATCTATCCCCCTCCCTCTATCTCTCCCTCCATCCCTCCCTCTCTACCTCCCTCTATCCCTCCCTCTATCCCCCTCCCTCTATCTCTCCCTCTATCCCTCCCTCTCTACCTCCCTATATCCCTCCCTCTATCCCCCTCCCTCTATCCCTCCGTCTATCCCCCTCCCTCTATCCCTCTCTCTATCCCCCTCCCTCTATCCCTCCCTCTATCCCCCTCCCTCTATCCCCCTCCCTCTATCTCTCCCTCTATCTCTCCCTCTATCTCTCCCCCTATCCCTCCCTCTATCCCTCCCTCTATCTCTCCCTCTATCCCCCTCCCTCTATCCCCCTCCCTCTATCCCTCCCTCTATCTCCCTCCCTCTATCTCTCCCCCTATCCCTCCCTCTATCCCTCCCTCGATCCCCCTCCCTCTATCCCTCCCTCTATCCCTCCCTCTACCCCTCCCTCTATCCCTCCCTCTATCCCCCTCCCTCTATCCCTCCCTCTATCCCTCCCCCTACTCCTCCCTCTATCCCTCCCTCTATCCCTCCCTCCATCCCTCCCTCTATCCCTCCCTCTATCCCTCCCCCTACCCCTCCCTCTATCCCTCCCTCTATCCCCCTCCCTCTATCCCTCCCTCTATCCCTCCCTCTATCCCTCCCTCTCTCCCTCCCTCTCCCTCCCCTCTATCCCTCCCTCTTTCCCTCCCTCTATCCCTCCCTCTATCTCTCTCTCTATCCCCCTCCCTCTATCCCTCCCTCTATCTCTCCCTCTATCCCTCCCTCTATCCCTCCCTCTATCTCTCCCTCTATCCCTCCCTCTATCCCTCCCTCTATCCCTCCCTCTATCCCCCTCCCTCTATCCCCCTCCATCTATCCCCCTCCCTCTATCTCTCCCTCTATCCCTCCCTCTCTACCTCCCTCTATCCCTCCCTCTATCCCCCTCCCTCTATCTCTCCCTCTATCCCTCCCTCTCTACCTCCCTCTATCCCTCCCTCTATCCCCCTCCCTCTATCCCTCCGTCTATCCCCCTCCCTCTATCCCTCTCTCTATCCCCTCCCTCTATCCCCTCCCTCTATCCCCCTCCCTCTATCCCCCTCCCTCTATCTCTCCCTCTATCTCTCCCTCTATCTCTCCCCCTATCCCTCCCTCTATCCCTCCCTCTATCCCTCCCTCTAATCCCTCCCTCTCTCTCCCTCTATCCCCCTCCCTCTATCTCTCCCTCTATCCCTCCCCCTACCCCTCCCTCTATCCCTCCCTCTACCCCTCCCTCTATCCCTCCCCCTCTATCTCTCCCTCTATCCCTCCCTCTATCCCTCCCTCTATCCCCCTCCCTCTATCTCTCCCTCCATCCCTCCCTCTATCCCTCCCTCTATCTCTCCCTCTATCCCTCCCTCTAATCCTCTCCCTCTATCCCTCCCTCTAATCCCCTCCCTCTATCCCCCTCCCTCTATCCCTCCCTCTATCTCTCCCTCTATCCCTCCCTCTATCTCTCCCTCTATCCCTCCCTCTATCCCTCCCTCTATCCCTCCCTCTTTCCCCCTCCCTCTATCCCTCTGTAAATAAGAATTTGTTCTTAACTGACTTATCTAGTTTAATACAGGTTACATAAAAAAAGCTCTCTCTCGCGCTGTCTCTCTCTCTCTCTCTCTCTCTCTCTCTCTCTCTCTCTCTCTCTCTCTCTATCTCTCTCTCTCTCTTTCCCTCTCTCTCTCCCTCTCAATTCAAGGGGCTTTATTGGCATGGGAAACATATGTTAACTTTGCCAAAGCAAGTGAAGTAGATAATATATAAAAGTGAAATAAACAATAAAAATGAACAGTAAACAATTCACTCACAGAAGTTCCAAAAGAATAAAGACATTACAAATGTCATATGTCTATATACAGTGTTGTAACAATGTACAAATGCTTAAAGTACAAAAGTGAAAATAAATAAACATAAATATAGGTTGTATTTACAATGGTGTTTTTTCTTCACTGGTTGCCCTTTTCTTGTGGCAACAGGTCACACATCTTGCTGCTGTGATGCACACTGTGGAATTTCACCCAGTAGATATGGGAGTTTATCACAAATCGGGTTTGTTTTCGAATTCTTTGTGGATCTGTGTAATCTGAGGGAAATATGTGTCTCTAATATGGTCATACATTTGGCAGGTGCTTAGGAAATGACAACCAAGCTTTAACTTCCTGACTGATGTCTTGAGATGT
>NC_074686.1:41414997-41486701 GCF_029448725.1 Salvelinus fontinalis | reverse complement strand
CCTATATAACTAAACTATATATATGGTAACATCCTATATAACTAAACTATATATATGGTAACATCCTATGTAACTAAACTATATGTATGGTAACATCCTATATAACTAAACTATATATATGGTAACATCCTATATAACTAAACTATATATATGGTAACATCCTATATAACTAAACTATATGTATGGTAACATCCTATATAACTAAACTATATATATGGTAACATCCTATATAACTAAACTATATATATAGTTGCATCCTATATAACTTTATATATATGGTAACATCCTATATAACTCATTTTTATACAGTGGGGAGAACAAGTATTTGAAACACTGCCGATTTTGCAGGTTTTCCTACTTACAGAGGTCTGTAATTTTTTATCATAGGTACACTTCAACTGTGAGAGACGGAATCTATAACAAAAATCCAGAAAATCACATTGTATGATTTTTAAGTAATTTAATTTGCATTTTATTGCATGACATAAGTATTTGATAGATCAGAAAAGCAGAACTTAATATTTGGTACAGAAACCTTTGTTTGCAATTTAAACTCAGTTTTTCACAATTCCTGACATTTAATCCTAGTTCCTATTTTAGGTCAGTTAGGATCACCACTTTATTTTAAGAATGTGAAATGTCAGAATAATAGCAGAGAGAATGATTTCTTTCGGCTTTTATTGCTTTCATCACATTCCCAGGGGGTCAGACGTTTACATACACTCAATTATTATTTGGTAGCATTGTCTTTAAATTGTTTAACTTGGGTAAAACGTTTCGGGTAGCCTTCCACAAGCTTCCCACAATACATTGAGTGAATTTTGGCCATTCCCCCTGACAGAGCTGGTGTAACTGAGTCAGGTAAGTAGGCCTCCTTGCTCACACACGCTTTTTCAGTTCTGCCCAAAACGTTTTTAGAGGTTGAGGTCAGGGCTTTGTGATGGCTACTTCAATACCTTGACTTTGTTGTCCTTAAGCCATTTTGCCACAACACTGGAAGTATGCTTGGGGTCATTGTCCATTTGGAAGACCCATTTGCGACCAAGCTTTAACTTCCTGACTGATGTCTTGAAATGTTTCTTGAATATATCCACCTATTTTTCCTCCCTCATGATGCCATCTATTTTGTGAAGTGCACCAGTCCCTCCTGCAGCAAAGCACCCCCACAACATGATGCTGCCACCCACTTTTTCCTCCAAACATAACGATGGTCATTATGGCCAAACAGTTCTATTTTTGTTTCATCAGATCAGAGGACATTTCTCCAAAAAGTACGATCTTTGTCCCCATGTGCAGTTGCAAACCGTAGTCTGACTTTTGTATGTGTAACGATAATCCTCCTCCTCTTCATCCGAAAAGGAGGAGTATTGAGGGAACCAAGGCGCAGCGAAGTTTGAACACATAATGATTTATTAAATAAACAAAATAGACAAAGACGAAAACGAACTATACTGGATATAACTAACAAAATAACAAAACGATGTAGACAGACCTGAACAAACGAACTTACATATACACGAAGCACGCTGACACAGGAACAGACTACATAAACCGAAACGAAACGAACAACCGAAACAATCCCGTATGGTGTAAGACATAACACAGACACAGGAGACAATCACCCACAAACAAACAGTGAGAATGCCCTACCTAAATATGACTCTTGATTAGAGGAAAATGCAAACCACCTGCCTCTAATCAAGAGCCATACCAGGCAAACCGAAACCAACATAGAAACAGATAACATAGACTGCCCACCCAAAACACATGCCCTGACCATAAACACATAAAAACTAACATAAATAGGTCAGGACTGTTACAGTACCCTCCCCCCCCAAGGTGCGAACGCCGGGCGCACCAGCACAAAGTCCAGGGGAGGGTCCGGGTGGGCAGTTGACCACGGTGGTGGCTCAGGCTCCGGGCGCGGTTCCCACCCCACCATAATCCATCCTAACTTCCTCCCACAAAGAATGTCCACCCTCTTTTTTCCCCCACACAATTCTCTTAATAATATATTTAATAAGGATAACACCGGGACAGAGAGATAAATCAAGATAGAGGGATAGATAAGACTATAGAGATAGATGAAGATAGAGAGGGAGATTAGGATAGAGGGGCAACTCCGGACTGAAAGGCAGCTCCGGACAGAGAGACAGCTCTGGACTGATGGGCAGTTCTGGGTATCCAGCCTTTTCAGGCTGAAGGGCAGCTCATGGCTGACTGACGACTCTCGATGCTCATGGCTGGCTGACGGCTCTCGACGCTCATGGCAGGCTGACGGCTCTCGACGCTCATGGCAGGCTGACGGCTCTCGACGCTCATGGCAGGCTGACGGCTCTCGACGCTCATGGCAGGCTGACGGCTCTCGACGCTCATGGCGCTCTGACGGCTCTGGCTGCTCATGGCGCTCTGACGGCTCTGGCTGCTCATGGCTCTCTGACGGCTCTGGCTGCTCATGGCTCACTGACGGCTCTGGCTGCTCATGGCTCTTTGACGGCTCTGGCTGCTCATGGCTCTCTGACGGCTCTGGCTGCTCATGGCTCTCTGACGGCTCTGGCTGCTCATGGCTCGCTGGCGGCTCTGGCAGATCCTGTCTGGTTGGCGGCTCTGGCAGATCCTGTCTGGTTGGCGGCTCTGGCAGATCCTGTCTGGTTGGCGGCTCTGGCAGATCCTGTCTGGCTGACGGCTCTAGCGGCTCCTGTCTGGCTGATGGCTCTAGCGGCTCCTGTCTGGCTGACGGCTCTGTAGGCTCATGGCAGACGGGCGGCTTTGCAGGCTCATGGCAGACGGGCGGCTTTGCAGGCTCCTGGCAGACGGATGGCTCAGATGGCGCTGGGGAGACGGATGGCTCAGATGGCGCTGGGGAGACGGATGGCTCAGATGGCGCTGGAGAGACGGATGGCTCAGATGGCGCTGGGGAGACGGATGGCTCAGATGGTGCTGGGGAGACGGATGGCTCTGGCCGGATACGGCGCACTGTAGACCTGGTGCGTGGTGCCGGAACTGGAGGCACCGGGCTAATGATAAGCACCCTCCTACTAGTGCGTGGAGCAGGGACAGGGCACACTGAACTCTCAAAGCGTACTCTATACCTGGTGCGTGGTACCGGCACTGGTGGCACCTGGCTGAGGGCACGCACCTCAGGACTAGTACGGGGAGAAGTGACAGTGTGTACAGGACTTAGGAGACGCACAGGTGGCTTAGTGCGTGGGGCCGGAACTGGAGGCACTGAACTGGATACACGCACTATAGGGAGAGTGCGTGGAGGAGGAACAGGGCTCTGGAAATGCACTGGTAGCCTAGTGCGTAATGTAGGCACTGTAGGTACTAGGCTGGGGCGGGGAGGTGGCGCCGGAAATACCGGACCGTGCAGGCGTACTGGCTCTCTTGAGCATTGAGCCTGCCCAACCTTACCTGGTTGAATGCTCCCGGTCGCCCTGCCAGTGCGGCGAGGTGGAATAGCCCGCACTGGGCTATGCAGGCGAACCGGGGAAACCATGCGTAAGGCAGGTGCCATGTATGCCGGCCCGAGGAGACGCACTGGAGACCAGACGCGTTGAGCCGGCCTCATGACACCTGGCTCAATGCCCAATCTAGCCCTACCAGTGCGGGGAGGTGGAATAACCCGCACCGGGCTATGCACACGTACAGGAGACACCGTGCGCTCTACTGCGTAACACGGTGTCTGCCCGTACTCCCGCTCTCCACGGTTAGCCTGGGAAGTGGGCGCAGGTCTCCTACCTGCCCTTAGCCCACTACCCTTTAGCCCCCCCCCAAGAAATTTTTGGGAGTTACTCACGGGCTTTTCGGGCTTCCGTGCAAGACGAGTCCCCTCATAATTCCGGTTCCTCTCTCCGGTAGCCTCCGCTCTCCTCAGTGCCTCCAGCTGTTCCCATGGGAGGCGATCTCTACCCGCTAGGATCTCCTCCCATGTGTAGACACCCTTTCCATCCAGAACATCGTCCCATGTCCATTGCTCCTTCTTTTCCTGTCCCTTTCTCCTTTGACTCCGCTGCTTGGCTCTGGGTTGGTGGGTGATTCTGTTAAGGCGTTCCTCCTCCTCTCCATTTTCGGAAAAGGAGGAGTATTGAGGGAACCAAGGCGCAGCGAAGTTTGAACACATAATGATTTATTAAATAAACAAAATAGACAAAGACGAAAACAAACTATACTGGATATAACTAACAAAATAACAAAACGATGTAGACAGACCTGAACAAACGAACTTACATATACACGAAGCACGCTGACACAGGAACAGACTACATAAACCGAAACGAAACGAACAACCGAAACAATCCCGTATGGTGTAAGACATAACACAGACACAGGAGACATAAACCCACAAACAAACAGTGAGAATGCCCTACCTAAATATGACTCTTGATTAGAGGAAAATGCAAACCACCTGCCTCTAATCAAGAGCCATACCAGGCAAACCGAAACCAACATAGAAACAGATAACATAGACTGCCCACCCAAAACACATGCCCTGACCATAAACACATAAAAACTAACATAAATAGGTCAGGACTGTTACAGTATGGCGGTTTTGGAGCAGTGGCTTCTTCCTTGCTGAGCGGCCTTTCAAGTTATGTCGATATAGGACTCGTTTTACTGTGGATATGGATAATTTTGTACCTGTTTCCTCCAGCATCTTCACAAGGTCCTTTGCTGTTGTTCAGGGATTGATTTGCACTTTTCGCACCAAAGTACGTTCATCTCTAGGAGACAGAACGCGTCTCCTTCCTGAGCGGTATGACGGCTGCGTGGTCCCATGGTGTTTATACTTGCTTACTATTGTTTGTACAGATGAACGTGGTACATTCAGGCTTTTGGAAATTGCTCCCAAGGATGAACCAGACTTGTCGAGTTCTACAAAAAAAAATCTGAGTTCTTGGCTGATTTCTTTTGATTTTCACTTGATGTCAAGCAAAGAGGCACTGCGTTTGAAGGTAGATCTTGAAATACATCCACAGGTACACCTCCAAATAATTCAAATTATGTCAATTAGAATATCAGATGCTTCTCAAGCTATGACATCATTTTCTGGAATTTTTCAAGCTGTTTAAAACCACAGTCAACTTAGTGTATGTAATCTACTGACCCACTGGAATTGTGATACAGTGAATTATAAGTGAAATAATCTGTCTGTAAACAATTGTTGGCAAAATGACTTGTGTCATGCACAAAGTAGATGTCCTAACCGACTTGCCACAACTATACTTTGTTAATTAACAAGACATTTGTTGAGTAGATGGAAAACAAGTTTTAATGACTCCAACCTAAGTGCATGCAAACTTCCGACTTCAGATGTAACGTATGCTTCCAGTTTACACTCTAAAACACCTAAATCCCCTGAACGCAGCTCACTCTCCAGATCCCAATCACCTGAATTCTAATCACCTTTTCACACACCTGTATGTCATTATCACACACTATTTAGTTCAGTTCTTTGCACCCCATCACTGTGAGGTATTGTTTGTTTTGTGACACACGTCGTTCAGAGCGCTGGGTTTCCCGTGAGTTACTCCTCCCGTGTGTGATAGTGTTTGCCTGCCTCTCTAATGGCGCCTTTTGCCGATTCCCTGCCTGTACTTTAGCCTATTGGATTTCCTGTTATCTACCTATTGCCTGATCTCCCAGACTACGTTACTAGCCTTTTCCCTGCCTGTACTGTTGTCATTTTGAACTCCCTGTGTATGACCTGATGCCTGTCCCTTGACCCAGCTACCTGCCTCCTCCTGTGTGTGACCTTCTGTCTGCCCCTGGACCCAGCTACCTGCCTCCTCCTGTGTGTGTCCTTCTGCCTGTCCCTTGACCCAGCTACCTGCCTCCTCCTGTGTGTGTCCTTCTGCCTGTCCCTTGACCCAGCTACCTGCCTTCTCCTGTGTGTGTCCTTCTGCCTGTCCCTTGACCCAGCTACCTGCCTCCTCCTGTGTGTGTCCTTCTGCCTGCCCCTGGACCCAGCTACCTGCCTCCTCCTGTGTGTGTCCTTCTGCCTGTCCCTTGACCCAGCTACCTGCCTCCTGCGGTCCTCTCAATAAACACCTACTGCGCCCTAGCTTAACTTCATATGGCTGCAAAACAGCCAGTGAAGTGCAGGGCGCCAAATTAAAAAAACAGAAATCTCATAATTTAAATTCCTCAAACATACATGTATTTTATACCATTTTAAAGGTAATCTTGTTGTTAATCCCACCAAAGTGTCAGATTTCAAATATGCGTTTCAGCGAAAGCACCACAAACGATTATGTAAGGTCACACTAAACCATAATTAGCACAGCTATTTTTTCCAGCGAAAGATAGCAGTCACAAAAAGCAGAAATATAGCTAAAATGAATAACTAACCTTTGATGATCTTCATCAGATGACACTCATAGGACATCATGTTACACAATACCTGCATATTTTGTTTGATAAAGTTCATATTTAAAAAAAAATCTGAGTTTACATTTGGCGCGTTACATTCACTAGCTCCAAAAACATCATGTGATAGTGTATAGCCACATCGTTTCAACAGAAATACTCATCATAAATGTAGATGATAATACAAGTTATACACATGGAATTATAGATATGCCTCTCCTTAATACAACCGCTGTGTCAGATTTTATAAATTAAATGAATTTAATCTTTAAAATCTGGAAAAAGCAAACCATGCAATAATCTGAGACGGAGCTCAGAACAAGAGTCAAATTAGCCGCCATGTTGGAGTCAACAGAAACCAGAAATTACATGATAAATATTCCCTTACCTTTGATGATCTTCATCACAATGCACTCCCAGGAATCCCAGGTCCACAATAAATGCTTGATTTGTTTGATAATGTCCGTTATTTATGTCCAATTAGCTTCTTTGGTTAGAGCGTTTGGTAAACAATTCCAAAGTCACAAAGCGCATTCACTAAAACGTGACGAAATGTCCAAAAGTTCCGTAACAGTCAGTAGAAACATGTCAAACGATGTATTGAATCAATCTTTAGAATGTTGTTAACATACATCTTTAATAACGTTCCAACCTGAGAATTAAATCGACTTCAGTTGAGCAATGGAACGGAGCTGCCGTGAACGCGCGTGGTCAAAGAGTGGTCACCTCATGGCAGTGATTTCTGTCTCCTTCGGCCCTCCCAGAGTCATCAGACAAAGTTCATCTAGTGGAAGCCATAGGAAGTGAAAACTCATCCATATCTAGCTTTAATTTCAATGGGAGCTTGGTTTAAAATCTATCAGCCTCAGAAAAAATCCAAACAGGAAGTGGAACTTCTCAGGTTTCTGCCTGCGATATGAGTTCTGTTTTACCCACAGACATAATTCGAACATTTTTAGAAACGTCAGAGTGTTTTCTATCCAATACTAATAATAATATGCATATATTAGCGACTATGACTGAGGAGCAGGCCGTTTACTCTGGGCACCTTTCATCCAAGCTACTCAATACTGCCCCCTGCAGCCATAAGAAGTTAAAACCAATTCTGTCTCCCCTCGTGTTCATTACAGATAGGTTTAGGGTACTACATGATACATGTTTGAGCCGGCTGTTTGAGTAGGCTAAACTAGCTAGCTGCATTAGCAGGTTAAATTAGCTAAGTAAGCTAAGTAAGTGAACGTGAAAAAATGCTAAATATAGCTCTCTCTTTCCCTGCTGTTTCTTAATTTTTAAGAAATACATTTGTTCAAAGCTGTTCAACTATTGTCTCTCTCTCTTACTCACCACATTTTATCCACTGCAGTGCTAGCTAGCTGTAGCCTATGCTTTCAGTACTAGATTCATTCTCCGATCCTTTGATTGGGTGGACAACATGTCAGTTCATGCTGCAAGAGCTCTGATAGGTTGGAGGATGTTCTCCGGCAGTTGTCATAATTACTGTGTAAGTCTATAAAAGGAGGGTGAGAACCATGAGCCTCCTAGGTTTTGTATTGAAGTCAATGTACCCAGAGGAGGACGGAAGCTAGCTGTCCTCCAGCTACACCGTGGTTGAGATGAATAGTTTCCGAAAATCTACCAAGTCTCAATACTGGGAATAATTCATGTTCATCCTGAGAGTCCGGGGAAATAACGCAAAAATTGTAAGTGCTCCTTTAAAATGTTTTAAAACCAAGATATGGTCACTATGCCAGGATTCTCCCAAAATAAGATCGTCGCTGTGCCACATCTTGGCTGCGTCACTATGTAAAGATTCCATAGCAGATATTTAGTAACGTTAGAGTATCTTTGATCGCCGATTACATTGTTGTGAATTGCGAAAGAGGCCGTTCATAAATCCAGCGCATTTCAGAAGCAGACTATGTCAACACAGAGCACGCTCAGGACGCAAAGAGCCCACTCAGAGTGCAGCCCAAGTTGGCCATAGCAAGTCGAATCAAACTTTGTAACCGGGCAGTCAAACAACATTCAAATAATCAAAGTTGCTAAGCTAGATAACCTCGAAAGAATTACAGAATGTTACAGAATTACAGAATGTCTCCTTCTCCGAGGCGTTGTTCTCAACGTTTAAATCAATCCTGCTGTTTTCTAGAAATCGGCCTTTTTTTTCCGGGTTCAGGCTCATTTAAGTTCTGTGTTGTCAGATCAAGCCTGGGCTTCAGCCCACCGGTCGGTCCGGATCGACATTTCAGTTCTAATGAGAAGTCTAAACTGCATTCGGGTCTCGTGTGAGGTCCGGCAGTGTCAGTTATGCATTGAATTTATGACCTTGTGTAAAGTAAATATGCTAGGCTGAAGGCTTCCATGACAACCTGGTTGGATAATATGCTGTTTTAGTCTTTGACAATCTGCTGCTGCTGTGAAACTGCATTAGTGCAACATTGTGGAAAATGGTGTAATTTCCTGCTTCATGTCATTTAACTTCTTACGGAAATGTGAAGAGTGGTCCCGGGATCCCAGTTACCCCTGTGTGTGTGTGTGTGTGTGTGTGTGTGTGTGTGTGTGTGTGTGTGTGTGTGTGTGTGTGTGTGTGTGTGTGTGTGTGTGTGTGTGTGTGTGTTCAACCGTACCACACAAGTCAAGACATTACCAACGGTTAGTGGTATCCGGAATCCTTGGGAATTCCCTACCCTAAACCCTAAACTTTCCCCTACCCTTACCTAACACTAACCTTTACCCTTACCTAACCCTAACCTTAACCTTTACCCTTACCTAACTCTTACCCTAACCTTTACCCTTACCCTTAACCTTAACCTTAACCTTAACCCTTACCTAACCGTAACCTTTACCCTTACGTAGCCCTACCCTTTACCCTTACCTAACGCTAACCTTTACCCTTACCTAACCCTAACCTTAACCTTTACCCTTACCTAACTCTCACCCTAACCTTAACCTTAACCTTAACCTTTAACCTTACCTAACCCTAACCTTTACCCTAACCTAAACCCTAACCTTTACCCTTACCTAACCCTAACCTTAACCTTTACCCTTACCCTACAGTAGCCTACAGCAGCCTACAGTAGCCTACAGTAGCCTATAGTAGCCTACAGCAGCCTATAGTAGCCTACAGCAGCCTATAGTGGCCTACAGCAGCCTATAGTGGTCTACAGCAGCCTACAGTAGCCTACAGCAGATTACAGTGGCCTACAGCAGCCTACAGCAGCCTACAGTAGCCTACAGCAGATTACAGTGGCCTACAGCAGCCTACAGCAGCCTACAGTAGCCTACAGTGGCCTACAGCAGCCTACAGCAGCCTACAGTAGCCTACAGCAGATTATAGTGGCCTACAGCAGCCTACAGTAGCCTACAGCAGCCTACAGTAGCCTACAGCAGCCTACAGCAGCCTACAGTAGCCTACAGTAGCCTACAGCAGATTATAGTGGCCTACAGCAGCCTACAGTAGCCTACAGCAGCCTACAGCAGCCTACAGTAGCCTACAGCAGATTACAGTGGCCTACAGCAGCCTACAGTGGCCTACAGCAGATTACAGTGGCCTACAGCAGCCTACAGTGGCCTACAGCAGATTACAGCAGCCTACAGCATCCTACAGTAGCCTACAGCAGATTACAGTGGCCTACAGCAGCCTACAGTGGCCTACAGCAGCCTACAGCAGCCTCCAGTGGCCTACAGTAGCCTACAGCAGCCTACAGCAGCCTACAGTAGCCTACAGCAGATTACAGTGGCCTACAGCAGCCTACAGTAGCCTACAGCAGCCTACAGTAGCCTACAGTGGCCTACAGCAGCCTACAGTAGCCTACAGTAGCCTACAGCAGATTACAGTGGCCTACAGCAGCCTACAGTGGCCTACAGCAGCCTACAGTAGCCTACAGTAGCCTACAGCAGATTACAGTGGCCTACAGCAGCCTACAGCAGCCTACAGTAGCCTACAGCAGCCTACAGCAGCCTACAGTGGCCTACAGCAGCCTACAGTGCCATATAATCAAATCCTGTCCGTGTCTTTAGATTCTAATTGGTGAATCTGCTGCCTCCCTTGCTGTGTTTAGATAGTTGGTTGACCATAACATTGTCCTCACCCCTCCACCTTTACCCTTACCTAACCCTAACCTTAACCTTTACCCTTACCCGTACCTAACCCTAACCTTTACCCTTTCCTAACTCTAACCCTAACCTTTACCCTTACCTAACCCTAACCTTAACCTTTACCCTTACCCGTACCTAACCCTAACCTTTACCCTTTCCTAACTCTAACCCTAACCTTTACCCTTACCTAACCCTAACCTTAACCTTAACCTTTACCCTTACCCTTACCTAACCCTAACCTTTACCCTTACCTAACCCTAACCCTAACCTTAACCTTAACCTTTACCCTTACCTAACCCTAACCCTAACCTTAACCTTAACCTTAACCTTTACCCTTACCCTTACCTAACCCTAACCTTTACCCTTACCTAACCCTAACCTTAACCTTTACCCTTACCCTTACCTAACACTAACCTTTACCCTTACCCTTACCTAACGCTAACCTTAACCCTTACTTAACCTTAACCTTTACCCTTACCTAACCCTAAACCTAACCTTAACCTTAACCTTTACCCTTACCCTTACCTAACCCTAACCTTTACCCTTACCTAACCCTAACATTAACCTTTACCCTTACCCTTACCTAACACTAACCTTTACCCTTACCCTTACCTAACGCTAACCTTAACCCTTACCTAACCTTAACCTTAACCTTAACCTTTACCCTTACCTAACCCTAACCTTAACCTTTACCCTTACCTAACCTTAACCTTAACCTTAACCTTAACCTTAACCTTAACCTTTACCCTTACCTAACCTTAACCTTTACCCTTTTTTCCCCATTTCAACTTCAAGAAGAAGTCAGATGACCTCTTACTATGTGTATTGTAGCTGTCTACAGTTGATCCTGGGAGAGTAGAGGCATAGGGCAGAGTTGTGTTTTGACAAGGTAGGGGTGGTATACAGACTTCTTCTGTCCAGTCAGTTGTGTTTTGACAAGGTAGGGGTGGTAGACAGACTTCCTCTGTCCAGTCAGTTGTGTTGTGGCAAGGTAGGGGTGGTATACAGACTTCCTCTGTCCAGTCAGTTGTGTTGTGGCAAGGTAGGGGTGGTATACAGACTTCCTCTGTCCAGTCAGTTGTGTTTTGACAAGGTAGGGGTGGTATACAGACTTCCTCTGCCCAGTCAGTTGTGTTGTTACAAGGTAGGGGTGGTATGCAGACTTCCTCTGTCCAGTGTCTGTCTTCTTACACCCATATTCATATTTTATCTTTATTGGCCAGTCTGAGATTTGGCTTTTTCTTTGCAACTCTGCCTAGAAGGCCAGCATCCTGAAGTCGCCTCTTCACTGTTGACGTTGAGACTGATGTTTTGCGGGTACTATTTAATAAAGCTGCCAGTGGAGGACTTGTCAGGCGTCTGTTTCTCAAACTAGACACTCTAATGTACTTATCGTCTTGCTCAGTTGTGCACCGGGGCCTCCCACTCCTCTTTCTATTCTGGTTAGGGCCAGTTTGCTCTGTTCTGTGAAGGTAGTAGTACACAGCGTTGTACGAGAACTTCAGTTTTTTGGCAATTTCTCGCATCTTTGTTTCCGGCCATTTTGAGCCTGTAATCGAACCCACAAATGCTGATGCTCCAGATACTCAACTAGTCTAAAGAAGGCCAGTTGGTTTGCTTCTTTAATATTCAGCACAACAGTTTTCAGCTGTGCTAACATAATTGCAAAAGGGTTTTCTAATGATCAATTAGCCTTTTAAAATGACAAACTTGGATTAGCTAATACAACGTGCCATTGGAACACAGGAGTGATGGTTGCTGATAATTGGCCTCTGTACTCCTATGTAGATATTCCATAATAAAAATCAGCCGTTTCCAGCTACAATAGTCATTTACAACAGTAACAATGTCTACACTGTATTTCTGATCAATTTGATGTTATTTTAATGGACAAAAAATGTGCTTTTCCTTCAGAAACAGGGACGTTTCTATGTGACCCCAAACTTTTGAACGGTCGTATACATGAGAGGCTTTTCAATGCACTTTATGTATTTCCCATCTTAGTCGTTTTGTTAGAGGCTCTGTGACCTTTTGAAATGATTCCACACAAACACATTTGGAATGGAGTTGGCTTCACTTTAGCAGAACAAACATGAATTGAAGTATTACGGGTTTGAAGTGTGCACTCATTAGGGTCTATATGCAGGGGTAAAGTATGCACTTCAAGTAAAAGAAAGGCTAAAAGTGTGTGTTATTTCTGTCAGACTGAATCTCCCTGAGGAGTCAACAAAACTGGCAGGATGAATACACTCCCTCTGCATCGCTTTCAATCCTCCAAAAAAGCAGGTGACAACCATGCCCTGTCTTTCACCCCTTCTCTCCTCCCCTCCCCCCTCCCCGCCGCTCCCCTCTTCTCCAATCCCCACCTCTCCTAACTCCTCTGCAGCCCACTACTCTCCTCTCCACCCCTCTCCACTCCACCCCTCTCCACGCCTCTCCTCTCCACCCCTCTCCACGCCTCTCCTCTCCTCTCCACCCCTCTCCACTCCTCTCCTCTCCACCCATCTCCACCACTCTCCTCTCCAACCCTCTCCACTCCACCCCTCTCCTCTCCACGCCTCTCCTCTCCTCTCCTCTCCACCCCTCTCCACTCCTCTCCTCTCCACCCCTCTCCACTCCTCTCCTCTCCACCCCTATCCTCTCCTCTCCACCCTCTTCACCCCTCTTCACCCCTCTCCACCCCTCTCCTCTCCACCCCTCTCCTCTCCTCTCCACCCCTCTCCTCTCCACCCCTATCCTCTCCTCTCCACCCTCTTCACCCCTCTTCACCCCTCTCCACCCCTCTCCTCTCCACCCCTCTCCTCTCCTCTCCACCCCTCTCCTCTCCACCCTCTCCACTCCACTCCTCTCCTCTCCACCCCTCTCCACTCCTCTCCTCTCCACCCCTCTCCTCTCCACCCCTCTCCTCTCCACCCTCTTCACCCCTCTCCACCCGTCTCCACCCCTCTCCACCCCTCTCCTCTCCTCTCCACCCTCTTCACCCCTCTCCTCTCCACCCCTCTCCTCTCCTCTCCAACCTACTCTCCTCTCCACCCCTCCCTAGTCTACTCTCCTCTCCACCCCTCCCTAGTCTCCTCTCCTCTCCACCCCTCCCTCCCCTTCTCTTCTCCTCCCCTCTCCTACCCTCTCTGCTGTGTGATGTAGGTGAGAGGGTTTTCTTTAATGTGGCTGTGTGATTTTTGTTAGAGGCTCTGTGACTTTTTGAAATGATTCCACACAAACACATTTGGAATGGAGTTGGCTTCACTTTAGCAGAACAAACCTGAATTGAAGTATTACGGGTTTGAAGTGTGCACTCATTAGGGTCTATATGCAGGGGTAAAGTATGCACTTCAAGTAAAAGAAAGACTAAAAGTGTGTGTTATTTCTGTCAGACTGAATCTCCCTGAGGAGTCAACAAAACTGGCAGGATGAATACACTCCCTCTGCATCGCTTTCAATCCTCCAAAAAAGCAGGTGACAACCATGCCATGTCTTTCACCCATTCTCCCCTCTCATCCCCACCCCTCCTGTCCTCTCCTCCCCTCCCCTCCCCTCCCCTCCCCTCCCCTCCCCTCCGTTCCTCCCCTGGAGAAATGTAACCAGTCTCAAATTCATAGACAGAGCTATAGATAAACGGACTGACCATCCATGATATCAGATGTATAATTTTAACCATGTTTTAAGGCTATACAGTGTTTGTTTACATTTGCTTTTGTTTCCAAACATGGGAGTTAAACAAGTTTCTATTCGGGTTCAGGATTTAAGGCCTTAAACATTTGAACGAATTAGTCATTTAACAGTATGGAGGTAGCAACTTCGGATTCTAGCTTTAAGCAAAATAGTGAATACGGGGAGCAGGATGTCACTGTCCCTCAGATTCTACCCCGACTTATTTCCTTGTCTTCTTTCCTCTGTTGATTCGTCACCATGGCGACCATTGACTGGCATTTCCAGGCTGCGTGGGAATTGACTACTTCTCTGTGCAAATACAATTTGACATTAACCTTGGTGTGCATCTGAAGAGATAGAGAGATGGAGATAGAGATAGATATATAGAGATAGAGACAGAGATAGAGACAGGGAGAGAGACATAGATGGAGATAGAGACAGGGAGAGAGAAAGAGATAGAGATAGAGACAGGGAGAGAGAAAGAGATGGAGATAGTGATAGAGAAAGATTGAGAAATAGAGATAGATATATAGATAAATAGATAGATAAAGTGGGGGAGAGATAGAGACAGAGATAGAGACAGGGAGAGAGATAGAGACATAGAGAGAGATGGAGATAGAGAGAGATATAGAGAAAGATTGAGAAATAGAGATAGAGATACAGATAAATAGAGAGATAAAGTGGGGGAGAGATACAGAGATAGAGAGATAGAGACACGGAGAAAGATAGAGATAGAGATATAGAGACAGGGATATAGACAGAGATAGAGGGAGAGACAGAGATAGAGAGAGAGTCAGAGATAGAGAGAGAGAATAAAGTGGGGGAGAGATAGAGATAGAGACAGGGAGAGAGACAGAGATAGAGAGAGAGACAGAGATAGAGAGAGAGTCAGAGATAGAGAGAGAGAATAAAGTGGGGGAGAGATAGAGATGGAGACAGGGAGAGAGACAGTTGAAGTCAGACATTTACATACACCTTTCTTACACATCCACTTAGCCAAAAACATTTAAACTCAGGTTTTTACAATTCCTGACATTTAATCCTCTTACAAATTCCCTGTCTTAGGTCAGGTAGGATCACCACTTTATTTTTAAGAATGTGAATTGTCAGAATAATAGTCGATGTGATTTATTTCAGCTGTTATTTATTTCATCGTGTTCCCAGTGGGTCAGAAGTTTAACTTTGCTTGGGGACATTGTCCATTTGGAAGAACCATATGCAACCAAGCTTTAATAAAATCCTGCCATAACGATGGTCATTATGGCCAAACAGTTCTATTTTTGTTTCATCAGACCAGAGGACATTTCTCCAAAAAAGTTCGATATTTGTCCCCATGTGCAGTTGCAAAACGTAGTCTGGCTTTTTTTATGGCGGGTTTGGAGTTTCAGGTTATGTCGATATAGGACTCATGACAATAAATGTGCCCAAAAACACGGAACAATTAAGTACTTCGCGTAACCATATCCACAACATAAGAATACACGAAACACAAACAATCCAAGACATGGTGGGGAACAGAGTAGTAAATACATATGGATTTTTTACAATACTTCGTTGGTTTCTACATGAGTAAGTTATTTCATTGTTTTAATGTCTTCACTATTAATCTACAATTTAGAAAGTAAATAAAACCCTTGAATGTGTCAGTTTGTCCATACTTTCGACTGGTACTGTATATGCCATTTTGCAGGCACTTTTATCCAAAGCGACTTGCAGACGTCCAAGCATACGTTTTACGTTCGGGTGACCCCGGGATTTGAACCCACAATTCTGGCGTGGCAACATGCTCTACCAACTGAGGCATATGAGACCACATTTCATATTGACGGCAATATTTTACTCGTGGCCATAGACAAATATGCAACAGCGGAGGAAAATTAATGCAGCCTTGAGTGGGTGGGCTGTGTGTGCTGCCCGCCAGCGATGGTGAAGTGTTATTAAAATGACCTCATCTCCTTTTCACTTATTCTCTCTCCCTCTCCCTCTCCCTCCCTCTCTCTCTCTCTCTCTCTCTCTCTCTCTCTCTCTCTCTCTCTCTCTCTCTCTCTCTCTCTCTCTCTCTCTCTCTGTCTCTCTGTCTCTCTCTCTCTCTCTCTCTCTCTCTCTCTCTCTCTCTCTCCCTCTCTCTCTGTCTCTCTGTCTCTCACTCTCCCTCTCCCTCTCCCTCTCCCTCTCCCTCTCCCTCTCTCTCTCTCTCTCTCTCTCTCTCTCTCTCTCTCTCTCTCTCTCTCTCTCTCTCTCTCTCTATTGATGGTTAATGGAGAGAGAGTGGCAGTGAGGTTGTAAAAATAGACGTAGTGTGTCGATAGAAGAGTGGAGAAGTGGGAGGGCTAGCGATTAGCACTCCAATGTAGGGCTGGGCAACATATCAAATATGGATTAGCTCAGATGTATTCTTTAGTGTGATTTTCCACATGACTGTATCTCTAGAATCTAGTATAAAACTCTACATTATTATGAGTCTTCTTTGTCTTTATGAGCTGTGTTCTCCAAGCCCCTCCTCCATACACCAAGCCCCTCCCCTAGACACCAATCCCCTCCTCCAGACACCAAGCCCCTCCTCCAGACACCAAGCCCCTCCTCCAGACAACATCCCCTCCTCCAGACACCAAGCCCCTCCTCCATACACCAATCCCCCCCCCCCAGACACCAATCCCCTCCTCCAGACACCAAGCCCCTCCTACAGACACCAAGCCCCTCCCCCCCATACACCAATCCCCTCCCCTAGACACCAAGCCCCTCCTCCAGACACAAAGCCCCCCCTAGACACCAAGCCCCCCCCTAGACACCAATCCCCTCCTCCAGACACCAATCCCCCCCCAGCCACCAAGCCCCTCCTCCAGACACCAAGCCCCTCCTCCAGACACCAATCCCCCCCCCTAGACACCAATCCCCTCCTCCATACACCAAGCACCTCCTCCATACACCAAGCCCCTCCTCCAGACACCAAGCCCCCCCCAGACACCAAGCCCCCCCCAGACACCAATCCCCTCCTCCAGACACCTAGCCCCCCCCAGACACCAATCCCCTCCTCCATACACCAAGCACCTCCTCCATACACCAAGCCCCTCCTCCAGACACCAATCCCCTCCTCCAGACACCAAGCCCCTCCTCCAGACACCAATCCCCTCCTCCAGACACCAAGCCCCTCCTCCATACATCAAGCCCCTCCTCCATACACCAAGCCCCTCCTCCAGACACCAAGCCCTTCCCCACCCAGCCACCAATCCCCTCCCCTAGACACCAATCCCCTCCTCCAGACACCAAGCCCCTCCTCCAGACACCAATCCCCTCCTCCAGACACCAAGGCACCCCCCCCTAGACACCAATCCCCTCCTCCAGACACCACGCCCCTCCTGCAGACACCAAGCCCCCCCCCCCCCTAGACACCAAGCCCCCCCCTAGACACCAATCCCCTCCTCCAAACACCAAGCCCCCCCCTAGACACCAATCCCCTCCTCCAGACACCAAGCCCCTCCTGCAGACACCAAGCCCTTCCTCCAGACACCAATCCCCTCCTCCAGACACCAAGCCCCTCCTCCAGATACCAAGCCCCTCCTCCAGACACCAATCCCCTCCAGACACCAAGCCCCTCCTCCAGACACCAATCCCCTCCTCCAGACACCAAGCCCCTCCTCCAGACACCAATCCCCTCCTCTCACTGCCACTTTTAGTGAGTTTGGTACACATCCGGTGGATAGAGAGCTGTTTATTATGTTCAACATAGGAGGGCCAAGCACAGGAAGCAGCTCCTTCAGCAGTTTAGTAGGAATAGGATCCAGTATGCAGCTTGAAGGTTTAGAGGCCATGATTATTTTCATCATTGTGTCAAGAGATATAGTACTAAAACACTTAAGTGTCTCTCCCGATCCCAGGCCCTCGCAGAGCTGTGCAGATCCAGGACAGCTAAGCCCTGGAGGAATACGCAGATTCAAAGAGGAGTCCGTAATTTGCTTTCTAATGGTCATGATCTTTTCCTCAAAGAAGTTCATGAATTTATTACTGCTGAAGTGAAAGCCATCCTCTCTTGGGGAATGCTGCTTTTTAGTTAGCTTTGCAACAGTATCAAAAAGAAATTTTGGATTGTTCTTATTTTCCTCGATTAAGTTGGAAAAGTAGGATGATCGAGCAGCAGTGAGGGCTCTTCGGTACTGCACGGTACTGTCTTTCCAAGCTAGTCGGAAGACTTCCAGTTTTGTGTGGCGCCATTTCCGTTCCAATTTTCTGGAAGCTTGCTTCAAAGCTCGGGTATTTTCTGTATACCAGGGAGCTAGTTTCTTATGACAAATGTTTTTCGTTTTTAGGGGTGCAACTGCATCTAGGGTATTGCGCAAGGTTAAATTGAGTTCCTCAGTTAAGTGGTTAACTGATTTTTGTCCTCTGACGTCCTTGGGTAGGCAGAAGGAGTCTGGAAGGGCATCAAGGAATTTTTGTGTTGTCTGAGAATTTATAGCACGACTTTTGATGCTCCTTGGTTGGGGTCTGAGCAGATTATTTGTTGCGATTGCAAACGTAATAAAATGGTGGTCCGATAGTCCAGGATTATGTGGAAAAACATTAAGATCTGGGACAAAACTAGGTCCAGAGTATGACTGTGGCAGTGAGTAGGTCCAGAGACATGTTGGACAAAACCCACTGAGTCGATGATGGCTCCGAAAGACTTTTGGAGTGGGTCTGTGGACTTCTCCATGTGATTATTAAAATCACCAAAAATTAGAATATGATCTGCTATGACTACAAGGTCTGATAGGAATTCAGGAAACTCAGAGAGGAACGCTGTACATGGCCCAGGAGGCCTGTAAACAGTAGCTATAAAAAGTGATTGAGTAGGCTGCATAGATTTCATGACTAGAAGCTCAAAAGACGAAAACGCCATTTTTTTTTTTGTAAATTGAAATTTGCCATCGTAGATGTTAGCAACACCTCCGCCTTTGCGGGATGCACGGGGGATATGGTCACTAGTGTAACCAGGAGGTGAGGCCTCATTTAACACAGTAAATTCCTCAGGCTTAAGCCATGTTTCAGTCAGGCCAATCACATCAAGATTATGATCAGTGATTAGTTCATTGACTATGACTGCCTTTGAAGTGAGGGATCTAACATTAAGTAACCCTATTTTGAGATGTGAGGTATCACGATCTCTTTCAATAATGGCAGGAATGGAGGAGGTCTTTATCCTAATAAGATTGCTAAGGCGAACAGCGCCATGTTTAGTTTTGCCCAACCTAGGTCGAGGCACAGACACAGTCTCAATGGGTATGGCTGAGCTGACTACACTGACTGTGCTATTGGCAGACTCCACTAAGCTGGCAGGTTGGCTAACAGCCTGCTGCCTGGCCTGCACCCTATTTCATTGTGGGGCTAAAGGAGTTAGAGCCCTATCTATGTTGGTAGATAAGATGAGAGCACCCCTCCAGGTAGGATGGAGTCCGTCACTCCTTAGCAGGTCAGGCTTGGTCCTGTTTGTGGGTGAGTCCCAGAAAGAGGGCCAATTATCTACAAATTCTATCTTTTGGGAGGGGCAGAAAACAGTTTTCAACCAGCGATTGAGTGCTGAGACTCTGCTGTAGAGCTCGTCACTCCCCCTAACTGGGAGGGGGCCAGAGACAATTACTCGATGCCGACACATCTTTCTAGCTGATTTACACGCTGAAGCTATGTTGCACTTGGTGACCTCTGACTGTTTCATCCTAACATCGTTGGTGCCGACGTGGATAACAATATCTCTATACTCTCTACACTCGCCAGATTTAGCTTTAGCCAGCACCATCTTAAGATTAGCCTTAACGTCGGTAGCCCTGCCCCCTGGTAAACAGTGTATGATCGCTGGGTGATTCGTTTTAAGTCTAATACTGCGGGTAATGGAGTCGCCAATGACTAGGGTTTTCAATTTGTCAGAGCTAACGGTGGGAGCCTTCGGCGTCTCAGACCCCGTAACGGGAGGAGTAGAGACAAGAGAAGACTCAGACTCAGACTCCGACTCGCTACATAATGGGGAAAACCGGTTGAAAGTTTCTGTCGGCTGAATGAGCGACACCGGTTGAGCATTCCAACAGCATTTCCCTCCAGAAGCCATGAGAAAGTTGTCCGGCTGCGGGGACTGTGCGGGGGGATTTATACTAACGTTACTATCTGTACTTACTGGTGGCACAGACGCTATTTCTTCCTTTCCTACACTGAAATTACCCTTGCCTAACGATTGCGCCTGAAGCTGGGCTTGCAGCACAGCTATTTTCGCCGTAAGGCGATCGTTCTCCTGTATATTATGAGTACAGCGACTGCAATTAGAAGACATCATGTTAATGTTACTACTTAGCTTCGGCTGTTGAAGGTGTTGACGAACCATGTCCAGATAAAGCGTCCGGAGTGAAAAAGTTGAATGAGGGAAAAAAGTTGCGATGGAAAAACTAAAAATATAAACGGTAATTAAAAACAGAAACAAAACAAAAAACGTAAAGTTGTCAGCTAGCAAAGTAAAGTAAAGTTGGCAGCAAAACGCACAGCAACAAAACGCACAGCAACACGTCTGCAGATTCAACAGGAACAGGAAGACACCAAGCCCCTCCTCTAGACACCAATCCCCTCCTCCAGACACCAAGCTCCCCCCCCCCCCTAGACACCAATCCCCTCCTCCAGACACCAAGCCCCTCCCCCTCCCCCAGCCACCAAGCCCCTCCCCCTACCATTCACAACAACATAGACGAAAATACTCTACTGCGGTTATTCCCACTGTTCTTCAAAGAGAGGATGCCATAATGACAGAGATAACGTACTCCAAGCTACTGAAAACAGCCTTTTTTGACAAGATTAAATTACGACGGGAGCGTTTGATCCTTATTAAAGAGATGGAGTCCAGACAGGCTACTTTAGGAAAACGTTGGCCTAGAAAGAGATAATCAACTCACAAATGTACGCCCTCGTAAAAACACTTGTCAATCAAATCCACCGGCATATACCAGGCACGAGCAAATGTTTGTCCTTCCATTAAAACGTATATAGAAACCTAGGCCTTCCATAGGCCTTCTGAAAGTACGCCGTACGATAATGACTTGACAGGGAACGTATAAAAGGGGACAGCTGTGCTATAGTATGAAGATTAAATGAACAATACAATAGAAACAAATACCATCAACATTGTCCGTAGTCTATTCATCAGCTGATTATCGACGTGGAGAATATTGGAACGATTATTATTATTTGAATGGATGTAAAAAATATAGAAAATATGAAAAAACGATTTAAGTTTTTTAAAAGGACTTTGTTGATTTACTTTGTGAGATGAAGAAAAATGACATAAGTCCCGCTGGACTCTTTTCTATATTTAACATGTGTGAGAAGCCTGGTTTCTTCTATGAGGTTATCAACATTAAGAGGAGAAAATCAGACAACAGACAGTTTGTTGACGGAAGTCCCATAGTTTATAGAACATTATCAACTGGGAAGAGGACATATGTTTGATCGACTGATTCAGCAAAACAAACTCCCACTAAATATAAAGTTAAAACAATATATAGTTATATATATATTAATAAATAAAATAACTGTATTTTTTTTTTTAAATAGGCCTACATTCATTTATATTTATATATATATATAAATGAGTGTAGGCCTATTTAAACATGTATTTATTTATTATTATTTGACCCTGCTGGTCATCTATGAACGTTTGAATATCTTGGCCATGTTCTGTTATAATCTCCACCCGGCACAGGCAGAAGAGGACTGGCCACCCCTCAGAGCCTGGTTCCTCTCTAGGTTTCTTCCTAGGTTCTGGCCTTTCTAGGGAGTTTTTCCTAGCCACCGTGCTTCTACACCTGCATTGCTTGCTGTTTGGGGTTTTAGGCTGGGGGTTTCTGTATAGCACTTTGTGATATCAGCTGATGTAAGAAGGGCTATATAAATACATTTGATTTGATTTTATTTTATTTTCATGATGGTCTTTATACATAACCATCAATTAAACAGCTATTTATTTACTGTCACAGTGTGTTTATATGTGTCCAGGTGTGTGTGTGTGTGTGTGTGTGTGTGTGTGTGTGTGTGTGTGTGTGTGTGTGTGTGTGTGTGTGTGTGTGTGTGTGTGTGTGTGTGTGTGTGTGTGTGTGTGTGTGTGTGTGTGTGTGTGTGTGTGTGTGTGTGTGTTCGTGTGTGTGTGTGTTCGTGTGTGTGTGTGTTCGTGTGTGCAGTTCTTTATGTGTGTGTAAACCTGTGTTTATACGCTTACTTGTTTGTAATGCAACACAGCATACTATGGAAGCAGAGATTAAAGCCGTGACCGAGAAACCGTTCAGGGTGACAGGACTCTCTCGGGTTTCAGGAAGGTAGTAGTGATGCGCTGGGCCGTCTGTTTGTCAGCTTTTCAGAGCGATTACATTTCTCACACATCGCATAATGGGCCTTTGCACGCCTATGTAGATACTCCATTAAAAGTCTGCTGTTTCCAGCTACAATAGTCATTTACAATATTAGCAATGTCTACACTGTATTTCTGATCAATTTGATGTTATTTTAATGGACAAAAAGTGCTTTTCTTTCAAAAACAGGGACATTTCTAAGTGACCCCAAACGTTTGAACGGTAGTGTATATTGATTTGTTTAACACTTATTTGGTTACTACATGATTCACATGACATCGCCACATCCCTCAGTGATGCGCTGGGCCGTCTGTTTGTCAGCTTTTCAGAGCGATTACATTTCTCTAGCCGCATCCCTCAGCTTCTTACCAAAAGAGTGGCATGGTTTCGGTTTGTTGTCATTTCAACTGCAAATATCTCTTTAATGCTACTTACTATACGTTGCTCAGTCTACTTTGCTAACAACATTTTTCTCCTTCTCTCCATCCATCCCCCCTTTTCCCTCCCTCCTTTTTCCCTCTCCATCCATCCACCCCTTTTCCCTCCCTCCTTTTTCCCTCTCCATCCATCCCCCCTTTTCCCTCCCTCCTTTTTCCCTCTCCGTCCATCCACCCCTTTTCCCTCCCTCCTTTTTCCCTCTCCATCCATCCACCCCTTTTCCCTCCCTCCTTTTTCCCTCTCCATCCATCCCCCCTTTTCCCTCCCTCCTTTTACCCTCTCCATCCATCCACCCCTTTTCCCTCCCTCCCCCCCCCCCCCCCAACAGCTCAGAACTGCAGTTATACTCTCCAGAACCCCAACGGTACGATAGAGAGCCCTGGCTACCCATACGGCTACCCCAACTATGCCAACTGTACGTGGGTGATCCTGGCAGCGGAACACAACCGGATACAGCTGGTGTTCCAAGGTTTCGCTCTAGAGGAAGACTTCGACCTGCTGTCTGTCTACGACGGTCCGCCCAGCCCGGGGAATCTTAGGACCAGGTCAGAATGATGAACGTGGATGATTTGTGATAACATTGTGTTGGTCTTAATATGGACAGCGAGTTTTCCTTGGACAGGTGGAGATCATGTCTTCCTGATGCATTGAGGTGGCACTAGTTCCTGCAATGTGAGATGATTCAACATAATGATGATTCCACATATCTCCCAGTAAGGTCAGTGTTCAGAGTAGGACACTGGAGAATAAACTGGAGATTACACTGGCCCTTTGGATTAGAACTAATTAACATCAGTCTGCAGTGGGCAGCAGACACTAACATCAGTCTGTAGTGGGCAGTAGACACTAACATCAGTCTGCAGTGGGCAGTAGACACTAACATCAGTCTGTAGTGGGCAGTAGACACTAACATCAGTCTGTAGTGGGCAGTAGACACTAACATCAGTCTGTAGTGGGCAGTAGACACTAACATCAGTCTGTAGTGGGCAGTAGACACTAACATCAGTCTGCAGTGGGCAGTAGACACTAACATCAGTCTGTAGTGGGCAGTAGACACTAACATCAGTCTGTAGTGGGCAGTAGACACTAACATCAGTCTGTAGTGGGCAGTAGACACTAACATCAGTCTGCAGTGGGCAGTAGACACTAACATCAGTCTGTAGTGGGCAGTAGACACTAACATCAGTCTGTAGTGGGCAGTAGACACTAACATCAGTCTGTAGTGGGCAGTAGACACTAACATCAGTCTGCAGTGGGCAGTAGACACTAACATCAGTCTGTAGTGGGCAGTAGACACTAACATCAGTCTGTAGTGGACAGTAGACACTAACATCAGTCTGTAGTGGGCAGTAGACACTAACATCAGTCTGTAGTGGGCAGTAGACACTACATCAGTCTGTAGTGGGCAGTAGACACTAACATCAGTCTGCAGTGGGCAGTAGACACTAACATCAGTCTGTAGTGGGCAGTAGCACTAGCATCAGTCTGTAGTGGGCAGTAGACACTAACATCAGTCTGCAGTCTGTAGTGGGCAGTAGACACTAACATCAGTCTGTAGTGGGCAGTAGACACTAACATCAGTCTGCAGTCTGTAGTGGGCAGTAGACACTAACATCAGTCTGTAGTGGGCAGTAGACACTAACATCAGTCTGTAGTGGGCAGTAGACACTAACATCAGTCTGTAGTGGGCAGTAGACACTAACATCAGTCTGTAGTGGGCAGTAGACACTAACATCAGTCTGTAGTGGGCAGTAGACACTAACATCAGTCTGTAGTGGGCAGTAGACACTAACATCAGTCTGTAGTGGGCAGTAGACACTAACATCAGTCTGTAGTGGGCAGTACACACTAACATCAGTCTGTAGTGGGCAGTAGACACTAACATCAGTCTGTAGTGGGCAGTAGACACTAACATCAGTCTGTAGTGGGCAGTACACACTAACATCAGTCTGCAGTGGGCAGTAGACACTAACATCAGTCTTTAGTGGGCAGTAGACACTAACATCAGTCTGTAGTGGGCAGTAGACACTAACATCAGTCTGTAGTGGGCAGTAGCACTAACATCAGTCTGTAGTGGGCAGTAGACACTAACATCAGTCTGTAGTGGGCAGTAGACACTAACATTAGTCTGTAGTGGGCAGTAGACACTAACATCAGTCTGTAGTGGGCAGTAGACACTAACATCAGTCTTTAGTGGGCAGTAGACACTAACATCAGTCTTTAGTGGGCAGTAGACACTAACATCAGTCTGTAGTGGGCAGTTGACACTAACATCAGTCTTTAGTGGGCAGTAGACACTAACATCAGTCTGCAGTGGGCAGTAGACACTAACATCAGTCTGCAGTGGGCAGTAGACACTAACATCAGTCTGTAGTGGGCAGTAGACACTAACATCAGTCTGTAGTGGGCAGTAGACACTAACATCAGTCTGTAGTGGGCAGTAGACACTAACATCAGTCTGTAGTCTGTAGTGGGCAGTAGACACTAATATCAGTCTGTAGTGGGCAGTAGACACTAACATCAGTCTGTAGTGGGCAGTAGACACTAACATCAGTCTGTAGTGGGCAGTAGACACTAACATCAGTCTGTAGTGGGCAGTAGACACTAACATCAGTCTGTAGTGGGCAGTAGACACTAACATCAGTCTGCAGTGGGCAGTAGACACTAACATCAGTCTGTAGTGGGCAGTAGACACTAACATCAGTCTGTAGTGGGCAGTAGACACTAACATCAGTCTGTAGTGGGCAGTAGCACTAACATCAGTCTGCAGTGGGCAGTAGACACTAACATCAGTCTGTAGTGGGCAGTAGACACTAACATCAGTCTGCAGTGGGCAGTAGCATTAACATCAGTCTGCAGTCTGCAGTAGACACTAACATCAGTCTGTAGTGGGCAGTAGACACTAACATCAGTCTGTAGTGGGCAGTAGACACTAACATCAGTCTGTAGTGGGCAGTAGACACTAACATCAGTCTGTAGTGGGCAGTAGACACTAACATCAGTCTGTGGTGGGCAGTAGCACTAACATCAGTCTGTAGTGGGCAGTAGACACTAACATCAGTCTGTAGTGGGCAGTAGACACTAACATTAGTCTGTAGTGGGCAGTAGACACTAACATCAGTCTGTAGTGGGCAGTAGACACTAACATCAGTCTGCAGTGGGCAGTAGACACTAACATCAGTCTGTAGTGGGCAGTAGACACTAACATCAGTCTGTAGTGGGCAGTAGACACTAACATCAGTCTGCAGTGGGCAGTAGACACTAACATCAGTCTGTAGTGGGCAGTAGACACTAACATCAGTCTGTAGTGGGCAGTAGACACTAACATTAGTCTGTAGTGGGCAGTAGACACTAACATCAGTCTGTAGTGGGCAGTAGACACTAACATCAGTCTGCAGTGGGCAGTAGACACTAACATCAGTCTGTAGTGGGCAGTAGACACTAACATCAGTCTGTAGTGGGCAGTAGACACTAACATCAGTCTGCAGTGGGCAGTAGACACTAACATCAGTCTGCAGTGGGCAGTAGACACTAACATCAGTCTGCAGAGTATTGCCCCAGTCTGTAGTGGGCAGTAGACACTAGGTGCTATAGAGTATTGCCCCAGTCGGTAGTGGGCAGTAGACACTAGGTGCTATAGAGTATTGCCCCAGTCGTTAGTGGGCAGTAGACACTAGGTGCTATAGAGTATTGCCCCAGTCGGTAGTGGGCAGTAGACACTAGGTGCTATAGAGTATTGCCCCAGTCTGTAGTGGGCAGTAGACACTAGGTCAAAGTGAAGTGATACAACATTTTGGAAACAAAAGCGACAACAATAACAATAGTAGATAATGATAATATACCATGTATATATTATTGATGGGGAAACAAAATCGATACAGTTACATATCCATATTATTTTTAGGACAATATTATATACATTTTCAAAATGTTGGCTTTTTTAGGTAGCGTCACAAAGCAACAGTCGGCTGAACCTGCGCCAAAACTCTGGTCGTTTCCATCCTAGTTCTCCATCTTGTTTATGAATACTGAGCCAAAATGTTTTCAGCTCTTTTATTTCCCTCATCAAAACAAATGTTCTCATGCTCTCTCTGCAACAGACACACTTATACTACTGTTCAAACGCTTGGGGTAACTTCTTCTTGTTTTTTAAAGAAAATCACATTTTTTGTCCTTTTAAAATAACATCAAATTGATCATAAATACAGTGTAGACATTGTTAATGTTGTAAGTGACTATTGTAGCTGGAAATGGCAGATTTTTAATGGAATATCTACATAGGTGTAAAGAGGCCAATTATCAGCAACCACCAATCCTGTGTTCCAATGGCACATATGTTAGCTAATCCAAGTTTAGCATTTTAAAAGGCTAATTGATCATTAGAAAACCCTTTTGAAATTATGTTAGCACAGCTGAAAACTGTTGTGCTGATTATTAAAGAAGCAATAAAACTGTCCTTCTTTAGTTTAGTTGAGTATCTGGAGCGTCAGCATTTGTTGGTTCGATTACAGGCTCAAAATGGCCAGAAACAAATAACTTTCTTCTGAAACTCGTCAGTCTATTCTTGTTCTGAGAAATGAAGGCCATTCCATGTGAGAAATTGCCAAGAAACTGAAGATCTAAGCTCCCGTAGAGTGGTGTGTATCGTGTTGAACACTAATCTCCCGTAGAGTGGTGTGTATCGTGTTGAACACTCCAGCAGAGTGGTGTGTGTCATGTTGAACACTCCAGCAGAGTGGTGTGTGTCATGTTGAACACTCCCGTAGAGTGGTGTGTGTCATGTTGAACACTCCCGTAGAGTGGTGTGTGTCATGTTGAACACTCCAGTAGAGTGGTGTGTGTCATGTTGAACACTCCCGTAGAGTGGTGTGTGTCATGTTGAACACTCCTGTAGAGTGGTGTGTGTCATGTTGAACACTCCCGTAGAGTGGTGTGTGTCATGTTGAACACTCCCGTAGAGTTGTGTGTGTCATGTTGAACACTCCCGTGGAGTGGTGTGTGTCATGTTGAACACTCCCATAGAGTGGTGTGTGTCATGTTGAACACTCCCATAGAGTGGTGTGTGTCATGTTGAACACTCCCGTAGAGTGGTGTGTGTCATGTTGAACACTCCAGTAGAGTGGTGTGTGTCATGTTGAACACTCCAGTAGAGTGGTGTGTGTCATGTTGAACACTTCAGTAGAGTGGTGTGTGTCATGTTGAACACTCCCATAGAGTGGTGTGTGTCATGTTGAACATTCCAGTAGAGTGGTGTGTGTCATGTTGAACACTCCAGTAGAGTGGTGTGTGTCATGTTGAACACTCCAGTAGAGTGGTGTGTGTCATGTTGAACACTCCCGTAGAGTGGTGTGTGTCATGTTGAACACTCCCGTAGAGTGGTGTGTGTCATGTTGAACACTCCCATAGAGTGGTGTGTGTCATGTTGAACACTCCCATGGAGTGGTGTGTGTCATGTTGAACACTCCCGTAGTGGTGTGTGTCATGTTGAACACTCCCATAGAGTGGTGTGTGTCATGTTCAACACTAATCTCACGTAGAGTGGTGTGTACCGTGTTGAACACTCCCGTAGAGTGGTGTGTGTCATGTTCAACACTAATCTCCCGTAGAGTGGTGTGTGTCATGTTGAACACTAATCTCCCGTAGAGTGGTGTGTGTCATGTTGAACACTAATCTCCCGTAGAGTGGTGTGTGTCATGTTGAACACTAATCTCCCGTAGAGTGGTGTGTGTCATGTTCAACACTAATCTCAAGTAGAGTGGTGTGTGTCATGTTGAACACTAATCTCCCGTGGAGTGGTGTGTGTCATGTTCAACACTAATCTCCCGTAGAGTGGTGTGTGTCATGTTGAACACTCCCGTAGAGTGGTGTGTGTCATGTTGAACACTCCCGTGGAGTGGTGTGTGTCATGTTGAACACTCCCATAGAGTGGTGTGTGTCATTTTGAACACTCCCATAGAGTGGTGTGTGTCATGTTCAACACTAATCTCACGTAGAGTGGTGTGTATCGTGTTGAACACTCCCGTAGAGTGGTGTGTGTCATGTTCAACACTAATCTCCCGTAGAGTGGTGTGTGTCATGTTGAACACTAATCTCCCGTAGAGTGGTGTGTGTCATGTTGAACACTAATCTCCCGTATAGTGGTGTGTGTCATGTTGAACACTAATCTCCCGTAGAGTGGTGTGTGTCATGTTGAACACTCCCGTAGAGTGGTGTGTGTCATGTTGAACACTCCCGTAGAGTGGTGTGTGTCATGTTGAACACTAATCTCACGTAGAGTGGTGTGTGTCATGTTGAACACTAAGCTCCCGTAGAGTGGTGTGTGTCATGTTGAACACTAATCTCACATAGAGTGGTGTGTGTCATGTTGAACACTAATCTCCGTAGAGTGGTGTGTGTCATGTTGAACACTAAGCTCCCGTAGAGTGGTGTGTGTCATGTTGAACACTAATCTCACATAGAGTGGTGTGTGTCATGTTGAACACTAATCTCCGTAGAGTGGTGTGTGTCATGTTGAATACTAATCTCCCGTAGAGTGGTGTGTGTCATGTTGAACACTCCGTAGAGTGGTGTGTGTCATGTTGAACACTCCCGTAGAGTGGTGTGTGTCATGTTGAACACTAATCTCCCGTAGAGTGGTGTGTGTCATGTTGAAAACTAATCTCCGTAGAGTGGTGTGTGTCATGTTGAACACTAATCTCCCGTAGAGTGGTGTGTGTCATGTTGAACACTAATCTCCGTAGAGTGGTGTGTGTCATGTTGAATACTAATCTCCCGTAGAGTGGTGTGTGTCATGTTGAACACTCCCGTAGAGTGGTGTGTGTCATGTTGAACACTCCCGTAGAGTTGTGTGTGTCATGTTGAACACTCCCGTGGAGTGGTGTGTGTCATGTTGAACACTCCCATAGAGTGGTGTGTGTCATGTTGAACACTCCCATAGAGTGGTGTGTGTCATGTTGAACACTCCCGTAGAGTGGTGTGTGTCATGTTGAACACTCCAGTAGAGTGGTGTGTGTCATGTTGAACACTCCAGTAGAGTGGTGTGTGTCATGTTGAACACTTCAGTAGAGTGGTGTGTGTCATGTTGAACACTCCCATAGAGTGGTGTGTGTCATGTTGAACATTCCAGTAGAGTGGTGTGTGTCATGTTGAACACTCCAGTAGAGTGGTGTGTGTCATGTTGAACACTCCAGTAGAGTGGTGTGTGTCATGTTGAACACTCCCGTAGAGTGGTGTGTGTCATGTTGAACACTCCCGTAGAGTGGTGTGTGTCATGTTGAACACTCCCATAGAGTGGTGTGTGTCATGTTGAACACTCCCATGGAGTGGTGTGTGTCATGTTGAACACTCCCGTAGAGTGGTGTGTGTCATGTTGAACACTCCCATAGAGTGGTGTGTGTCATGTTCAACACTAATCTCACGTAGAGTGGTGTGTATCGTGTTGAACACTCCCGTAGAGTGGTGTGTGTCATGTTCAACACTAATCTCCCGTAGAGTGGTGTGTGTCATGTTGAACACTAATCTCCCGTAGAGTGGTGTGTGTCATGTTGAACACTAATCTCCCGTAGAGTGGTGTGTGTCATGTTGAACACTAATCTCCCGTAGAGTGGTGTGTGTCATGTTCAACACTAATCTCACGTAGAGTGGTGTGTGTCATGTTGAACACTAATCTCCCGTGGAGTGGTGTGTGTCATGTTCAACACTAATCTCCCGTAGAGTGGTGTGTGTCATGTTGAACACTCCCGTAGAGTGGTGTGTGTCATGTTGAACACTCCCGTGGAGTGGTGTGTGTCATGTTGAACACTCCCATAGAGTGGTGTGTGTCATGTTGAACACTCCCATAGAGTGGTGTGTGTCATGTTCAACACTAATCTCACGTAGAGTGGTGTGTATCGTGTTGAACACTCCCGTAGAGTGGTGTGTGTCATGTTCAACACTAATCTCCCGTAGAGTGGTGTGTGTCATGTTGAACACTAATCTCCCGTAGAGTGGTGTGTGTCATGTTGAACACTAATCTCCCGTATAGTGGTGTGTGTCATGTTGAACACTAATCTCCCGTAGAGTGGTGTGTGTCATGTTGAACACTCCCGTAGAGTGGTGTGTGTCATGTTGAACACTCCCGTAGAGTGGTGTGTGTCATGTTGAACACTAATCTCACGTAGAGTGGTGTGTGTCATGTTGAACACTAAGCTCCCGTAGAGTGGTGTGTGTCATGTTGAACACTAATCTCACATAGAGTGGTGTGTGTCATGTTGAACACTAATCTCCGTAGAGTGGTGTGTGTCATGTTGAACACTAAGCTCCCGTAGAGTGGTGTGTGTCATGTTGAACACTAATCTCACATAGAGTGGTGTGTGTCATGTTGAACACTAATCTCCGTAGAGTGGTGTGTGTCATGTTGAATACTAATCTCCCGTAGAGTGGTGTGTGTCATGTTGAACACTCCCGTAGAGTGGTGTGTGTCATGTTGAACACTCCCGTAGAGTGGTGTGTGTCATGTTGAACACTAATCTCCCGTAGAGTGGTGTGTGTCATGTTGAACACTAATCTCCGTAGAGTGGTGTGTGTCATGTTGAACACTAATCTCCCGTAGAGTGGTGTGTGTCATGTTGAACACTAATCTCCGTAGAGTGGTGTGTGTCATGTTGAACACTAAGCTCCCGTAGAGTTGTGTGTGTCATGTTGAACACTAATCTCACATAGAGTGGTGTGTGTCATGTTGAACACTAATCTCCGTAGAGTGGTGTGTGTCATGTTGAACACTAATCTCCCGTAGAGTGGTGTGTGTCATGTTGAACACTCCAGTAGAGTGGTGTGTGTCATGTTGAACACTCCCGTAGAGTGGTGTGTGTCATGTTGAACACTCCCATAGAGTGGTGTATGTCATGTTGAACACTCCAGTAGAGTGGTGTGTGTCATGTTGAACACTCCAGTAGAGTGGTGTGTGTCATGTTGAACACTCCCATAGAGTGGTGTGTGTCATGTTGAACACTCCAGTAGAGTGGTGTGTGTCATGTTGAACACTCCAGTAGAGTGGTGTGTGTCATGTTGAACACTCCCGTAGAGTGGTGTGTGTCATGTTGAACACTCCCGTGGAGTGGTGTGTGTCATGTTGAACACTCCAGTAGAGTGGTGTGTGTCATGTTGAACACTCCCATGGAGTGGTGTGTGTCATGTTGAACACTCCCGTAGAGTGGTGTGTGTCATGTTGAACACTAATCTCCTGTATAGTGGTGTGTGTCATGTTGAACACTCCCGTAGAGTGGTGTGTGTCATGTTGAACACTCCCGTAGAGTGGTCAGTGTCTTGTTGAACACTCCCATAGAGTGGTGTGTGTCATGTTGAACACTCCCGTAGAGTGGTGTGTGTCATGTTGAACACTCCAGTAGAGTGGTGTGTGTCATGTTGAACACTCCAGTAGAGTGGTGTGTGTCATGTTGAACACTTCAGTAGAGTGGTGTGTGTCATGTTGAACACTCCCATAGAGTGGTGTGTGTCATGTTGAACATTCCAGTAGAGTGGTGTGTGTCATGTTGAACACTCCAGTAGAGTGGTGTGTGTCATGTTGAACACTCCAGTAGAGTGGTGTGTGTCATGTTGAACACTCCCGTAGAGTGGTGTGTCATGTTGAACACTCCCGTGGAGTGGTGTGTGTCATGTTGAACACTCCAGTAGAGTGGTGTGTGTCATGTTGAACACTCCCATGGAGTGGTGTGTGTCGTGTTGAACACTCCCGTAGAGTGGTGTGTGTCATGTTGAACACTCCCGTGGAGTGGTGTTTGTCATGTTGAACACTCCCATAGAGTGGTGTGTCATGTTGAACACTCCCATAGAGTGGTGTGTGTCATGTTGAACACTAAGCTCCCGTATAGTGGTGTGTGTCATGTTGAACACTCCCGTAGAGTGGTCAGTGTCTTGTTGAACACTCCCATAGAGTGGTGTGTGTCATGTTCAACACTAATCTCACGTAGAGTGGTGTGTATCGTGTTGAACACTCCCATAGAGTGGTGTGTGTCATGTTGAACACTCCCATAGAGTGGTGTGTGTCATGTTGAACACTCCCATAGAGTGGTGTGTGTCATGTTGAACACTCCCGTAGAGTGGTGTGTGTCATGTTGAACACTCCAGTAGAGTGGTGTGTGTCATGTTGAACACTCCAGTAGAGTGGTGTGTGTCATGTTGAACACTTCAGTAGAGTGGTGTGTGTCATGTTGAACACTCCCATAGAGTGGTGTGTGTCATGTTGAACATTCCAGTAGAGTGGTGTGTGTCATGTTGAACACTCCAGTAGAGTGGTGTGTGTCATGTTGAACACTCCAGTAGAGTGGTGTGTGTCATGTTGAACACTCCCGTAGAGTGGTGTGTGTCATGTTGAACACTCCCGTAGAGTGGTGTGTGTCATGTTGAACACTAATCTCACATAGAGTGGTGTGTGTCATGTTGAACACTAATCTCCGTAGAGTGGTGTGTGTCATGTTGAACACTAAGCTCCCGTAGAGTGGTGTGTGTCATGTTGAACACTAATCTCACATAGAGTGGTGTGTGTCATGTTGAACACTAATCTCCGTAGAGTGGTGTGTGTCATGTTGAATACTAATCTCCCGTAGAGTGGTGTGTGTCATGTTGAACACTCCCGTAGAGTGGTGTGTGTCATGTTGAACACTCCCGTAGAGTGGTGTGTGTCATGTTGAACACTAATCTCCCGTAGAGTGGTGTGTGTCATGTTGAACACTAATCTCCGTAGAGTGGTGTGTGTCATGTTGAACACTAAGCTCCCGTAGAGTGGTGTGTGTCATGTTGAACACTCCCGTAGAGTGGTGTGTGTCATGTTGAACACTAATCTCCCGTAGAGTGGTGTGTGTCATGTTGAACACTAATCTCCGTAGAGTGGTGTGTGTCATGTTGAACACTAAGCTCCCGTAGAGTGGTGTGTGTCATGTTGAACACTAATCTCACATAGAGTGGTGTGTGTCATGTTGAACACTAATCTCCGTAGAGTGGTGTGTGTCATGTTGAACACTAATCTCCCGTAGAGTGGTGTGTGTCATGTTGAACACTCCAGTAGAGTGGTGTGTGTCATGTTGAACACTAACGTAGAGTGGTGTGTGTCATGTTGAACACTCCCATAGAGTGGTGTGTGTCATGTTGAACACTAATCTCCGTAGAGTGGTGTGTGTCATGTTGAATACTAATCTCCCGTAGAGTGGTGTGTGTCATGTTGAACACTCCCGTAGAGTGGTGTGTGTCATGTTGAACACTCCCGTAGAGTGGTGTGTGTCATGTTGAACACTAATCTCCCGTAGAGTGGTGTGTGTCATGTTGAACACTAATCTCCGTAGAGTGGTGTGTGTCATGTTGAACACTAAGCTCCCGTAGAGTGGTGTGTGTCATGTTGAACACTAATCTCACATAGAGTGGTGTGTGTCATGTTGAACACTAATCTCCGTAGAGTGGTGTGTGTCATGTTGAACACTAATTTCCCGTAGAGTGGTGTGTGTCATGTTGAACACTCCAGTAGAGTGGTGTGTGTCATGTTGAACACTCCCGTAGAGTGGTGTGTGTCATGTTGAACACTCCCATAGAGTGGTGTGTGTCATGTTGAACACTCCAGTAGAGTGGTGTGTGTCATGTTGAACACTCCAGTAGAGTGGTGTGTGTCATGTTGAACACTCCCATAGAGTGGTGTGTGTCATGTTGAACACTCCAGTAGAGTGGTGTGTGTCATGTTGAACACTCCAGTAGAGTGGTGTGTGTCATGTTGAACACTCCCGTAGAGTGGTGTGTGTCATGTTGAACACTCCCGTGGAGTGGTGTGTGTCATGTTGAACACTCCAGTAGAGTGGTGTGTGTCATGTTGAACACTCCCATGGAGTGGTGTGTGTCATGTTGAACACTCCCGTAGAGTGGTGTGTGTCATGTTGAACACTAATCTCCTGTATAGTGGTGTGTGTCATGTTGAACACTCCCGTAGAGTGGTGTGTGTCATGTTGAACACTCCCATAGAGTGGTGTGTGTCATGTTGAACACTAAGCTCCCGTATAGTGGTGTGTGTCATGTTCAACACTCCCATGGAGTGGTGTGTGTCATGTTGAACACTCCCGTAGAGTGGTGTGTGTCATGTTGAACACTAATCTCCCGTATAGTGGTGTGTGTCATGTTGAACACTCCCATAGAGTGGTGTGTGTCATGTTGAACACTCCCATAGAGTGGTGTGTGTCATGTTGAACACTCCCATAGAGTGGTGTGTGTCATGTTGAACACTCCCGTAGAGTGGTGTGTGTCATGTTGAACACTCCAGTAGAGTGGTGTGTGTCATGTTGAACACTCCAGTAGAGTGGTGTGTGTCATGTTGAACACTTCAGTAGAGTGGTGTGTGTCATGTTGAACACTCCCATAGAGTGGTGTGTGTCATGTTGAACATTCCAGTAGAGTGGTGTGTGTCATGTTGAACACTCCAGTAGAGTGGTGTGTGTCATGTTGAACACTCCAGTAGAGTGGTGTGTGTCATGTTGAACACTCCCGTAGAGTGGTGTGTGTCATGTTGAACACTCCCGTGGAGTGGTGTGTGTCATGTTGAACACTCCAGTAGAGTGGTGTGTGTCATGTTGAACACTCCCATGGAGTGGTGTGTGTCATGTTGAACACTCCCGTAGAGTGGTGTGTGTCATGTTGAACACTCCCGTGGAGTGGTGTGTGTCATGTTGAACACTCCCATAGAGTGGTGTGTGTCATGTTGAACACTCCCATAGAGTGGTGTGTGTCATGTTGAACACTAAGCTCCCGTATAGTGGTGTGTGTCATGTTGAACACTCCCGTAGAGTGGTCAGTGTCTTGTTGAACACTCCCATAGAGTGGTGTGTGTCATGTTCAACACTAATCTCACGTAGAGTGGTGTGTATCGTGTTGAACACTCCCATAGAGTGGTGTGTGTCATGTTGAACACTCCCATAGAGTGGTGTGTGTCATGTTGAACACTCCCATAGAGTGGTGTGTGTCATGTTGAACACTCCCGTAGAGTGGTGTGTGTCATGTTGAACACTCCAGTAGAGTGGTGTGTGTCATGTTGAACACTCCAGTAGAGTGGTGTGTGTCATGTTGAACACTTCAGTAGAGTGGTGTGTGTCATGTTGAACACTCCCATAGAGTGGTGTGTGTCATGTTGAACATTCCAGTAGAGTGGTGTGTGTCATGTTGAACACTCCAGTAGAGTGGTGTGTGTCATGTTGAACACTCCAGTAGAGTGGTGTGTGTCATGTTGAACACTCCCGTAGAGTGGTGTGTGTCATGTTGAACACTCCCGTAGAGTGGTGTGTGTCATGTTGAACACTAATCTCACATAGAGTGGTGTGTGTCATGTTGAACACTAATCTCCGTAGAGTGGTGTGTGTCATGTTGAACACTAAGCTCCCGTAGAGTGGTGTGTGTCATGTTGAACACTAATCTCACATAGAGTGGTGTGTGTCATGTTGAACACTAATCTCCGTAGAGTGGTGTGTGTCATGTTGAATACTAATCTCCCGTAGAGTGGTGTGTGTCATGTTGAACACTCCCGTAGAGTGGTGTGTGTCATGTTGAACACTCCCGTAGAGTGGTGTGTGTCATGTTGAACACTAATCTCCCGTAGAGTGGTGTGTGTCATGTTGAACACTAATCTCCGTAGAGTGGTGTGTGTCATGTTGAACACTAAGCTCCCGTAGAGTGGTGTGTGTCATGTTGAACACTCCCGTAGAGTGGTGTGTGTCATGTTGAACACTCCCGTAGAGTGGTGTGTGTCATGTTGAACACTAATCTCCCGTAGAGTGGTGTGTGTCATGTTGAACACTAATCTCCGTAGAGTGGTGTGTGTCATGTTGAACACTAAGCTCCCGTAGAGTGGTGTGTGTCATGTTGAACACTAATCTCACATAGAGTGGTGTGTGTCATGTTGAACACTAATCTCCGTAGAGTGGTGTGTGTCATGTTGAACACTAATCTCCCGTAGAGTGGTGTGTGTCATGTTGAACACTCCAGTAGAGTGGTGTGTGTCATGTTGAACACTCCCGTAGAGTGGTGTGTGTCATGTTGAACACTCCCATAGAGTGGTGTGTGTCATGTTGAACACTCCAGTAGAGTGGTGTGTGTCATGTTGAACACTCCAGTAGAGTGGTGTGTGTCATGTTGAACACTCCCATAGAGTGGTGTGTGTCATGTTGAACACTCCAGTAGAGTGGTGTGTGTCATGTTGAACACTCCAGTAGAGTGGTGTGTGTCATGTTGAACACTCCCGTAGAGTGGTGTGTGTCATGTTGAACACTCCCGTGGAGTGGTGTGTGTCATGTTGAACACTCCAGTAGAGTGGTGTGTGTCATGTTGAACACTCCCATGGAGTGGTGTGTGTCATGTTGAACACTCCCGTAGAGTGGTGTGTGTCATGTTGAACACTAATCTCCTGTATAGTGGTGTGTGTCATGTTGAACACTCCCGTAGAGTGGTGTGTGTCATGTTGAACACTCCCATAGAGTGGTGTGTGTCATGTTGAACACTAAGCTCCCGTATAGTGGTGTGTGTCATGTTCAACACTCCCATAGAGTGGTGTGTGTCATGTTGAACACTCCCATAGAGTGGTGTGTGTCATGTTGAACACTCCCGTAGAGTGGTGTGTGTCATGTTGAACACTCCAGTAGAGTGGTGTGTGTCATGTTGAACACTCCAGTAGAGTGGTGTGTGTCATGTTGAACACTTCAGTAGAGTGGTGTGTGTCATGTTGAACACTCCCATAGAGTGGTGTGTGTCATGTTGAACATTCCAGTAGAGTGGTGTGTGTCATGTTGAACACTCCAGTAGAGTGGTGTGTGTCATGTTGAACACTCCAGTAGAGTGGTGTGTGTCATGTTGAACACTCCCGTAGAGTGGTGTGTCATGTTGAACACTCCCGTGGAGTGGTGTGTGTCATGTTGAACACTCCAGTAGAGTGGTGTGTGTCATGTTGAACACTCCCATGGAGTGGTGTGTGTCATGTTGAACACTCCCGTAGAGTGGTGTGTGTCATGTTGAACACTCCCGTGGAGTGGTGTGTGTCATGTTGAACACTCCCATAGAGTGGTGTGTGTCATGTTGAACACTCCCATAGAGTGGTGTGTGTCATGTTGAACACTAAGCTCCCGTATAGTGGTGTGTGTCATGTTGAACACTCCCGTAGAGTGGTCAGTGTCTTGTTGAACACTCCCATAGAGTGGTGTGTGTCATGTTCAACACTAATCTCACGTAGAGGGGTGTGTATCGTGTTGAACACTCCCATAGAGTGGTGTGTGTCATGTTGAACACTCCCATAGAGTGGTGTGTGTCATGTTGAACACTCCCATAGAGTGGTGTGTGTCATGTTGAACACTCCCGTAGAGTGGTGTGTGTCATGTTGAACACTCCAGTAGAGTGGTGTGTGTCATGTTGAACACTCCAGTAGAGTGGTGTGTGTCATGTTGAACACTTCAGTAGAGTGGTGTGTGTCATGTTGAACACTCCCATAGAGTGGTGTGTGTCATGTTGAACATTCCAGTAGAGTGGTGTGTGTCATGTTGAACACTCCAGTAGAGTGGTGTGTGTCATGTTGAACACTCCAGTAGAGTGGTGTGTGTCATGTTGAACCCTTCCGTAGAGTGGTGTGTGTCATGTTGAACACTCCCGTAGAGTGGTGTGTGTCATGTTGAACACTCCCGTGGAGTGGTGTGTGTCATGTTGAACACTCCCATAGAGTGGTGTGTGTCATGTTGAACACTTCCATGGAGTGGTGTGTGTCATGTTGAACACTCCCGTAGAGTGGTGTGTGTCATGTTGAACACTCCCGTGGAGTGGTGTGTGTCATGTTGAACACTCCCATAGAGTGGTGTGTGTCATGTTGAACACTCCCATAGAGTGGTGTGTGTCATGTTGAACACTAAGCTCCCGTATAGTGGTGTGTGTCATGTTGAACACTCCCGTAGAGTGGTGTGTGTCATGTTCAACACTAATCTCACGTAGAGTGGTGTGTGTCATGTTCAACACTAATCTCACGTAGAGTGGTGTGTATCGTGTTGAACACTCCCGTAGAGTGGTGTGTGTCATGTTCAACACTAATCTCCCGTAGAGTGGTGTGTGTCATGTTGAACACTAATCTCCCGTAGAGTGGTGTGTGTCATGTTGAACACTAATCTCCCGTAGAGTGGTGTGTGTCATGTTCAACACTAATCTCACGTAGAGTGGTGTGTGTCATGTTGAACACTAATCTCCCGTGGAGTGGTGTGTGTCATGTTCAACACTAATCTCCCGTAGAGTGGTGTGTGTCATGTTGAACACTAATCTCCCGTAGAGTGGTGTGTGTCATGTTGAACACTAATCTCCCGTAGAGTGGTGTGTGTCATGTTCAACACTAATCTCACGTAGAGTGGTGTGTGTCATGTTGAACACTAATCTCCCGTGGAGTGGTGTGTGTCATGTTCAACACTAATCTCCCGTAGAGTGGTGTGTGTCATGTTGAACACTCCCGTAGAGTGGTGTGTGTCATGTTGAACACTCCAGTAGAGTGGTGTGTGTCATGTTGAACCCTTCCGTAGAGTGGTGTGTGTCATGTTGAACACTCCCGTAGAGTGGTGTGTGTCATGTTGAACACTCCCGTGGAGTGGTGTGTGTCATGTTGAACACTCCCATAGAGTGGTGTGTGTCATGTTGAACACTTCCATGGAGTGGTGTGTGTCATGTTGAACACTCCCGTAGAGTGGTGTGTGTCATGTTGAACACTCCCGTGGAGTGGTGTGTGTCATGTTGAACACTCCCATAGAGTGGTGTGTGTCATGTTGAACACTCCCATAGAGTGGTGTGTGTCATGTTGAACACTAAGCTCCCATATAGTGGTGTGTGTCATGTTGAACACTCCCGTAGAGTGGTGTGTGTCATGTTCAACACTAATCTCACGTAGAGTGGTGTGTATCGTGTTGAACACTCCCGTAGAGTGGTGTGTGTCATGTTCAACACTAATCTCCCGTAGAGTGGTGTGTGTCATGTTGAACACTAATCTCCCGTAGAGTGGTGTGTGTCATGTTGAACACTAATCTCCCGTAGAGTGGTGTGTGTCATGTTGAACACTAATCTCCCGTAGAGTGGTGTGTGTCATGTTCAACACTAATCTCACGTAGAGTGGTGTGTGTCATGTTGAACACTAATCTCCCGTGGAGTGGTGTGTGTCATGTTCAACACTAATCTCCCGTAGAGTGGTGTGTGTCATGTTGAACACTAATCTCCCGTAGAGTGGTGTGTGTCATGTTGAACACTAATCTCCCGTAGAGTGGTGTGTGTCATGTTCAACACTAATCTCACGTAGAGTGGTGTGTGTCATGTTGAACACTAATCTCCCGTGGAGTGGTGTGTGTCATGTTCAACACTAATCTCCCGTAGAGTGGTGTGTGTCATGTTGAACACTCCCGTAGAGTGGTGTGTGTCATGTTGAACACTCCCGTGGAGTGGTGTGTGTCATGTTGAACACTCCCATAGAGTGGTGTGTGTCATGTTGAACACTCCCATAGAGTGGTGTGTGTCATGTTCAACACTAATCTCACGTAGAGTGGTGTGTATCGTGTTGAACACTCCCGTAGAGTGGTGTGTGTCATGTTCAACACTAATCTCCCGTAGAGTGGTGTGTGTCATGTTGAACACTAATCTCCCGTAGAGTGGTGTGTGTCATGTTGAACACTAATCTCCCGTAGAGTGGTCTGTGTCATGTTGAACACTAATCTCCCGTAGAGTGGTGTGTGTCATGTTGAACACTCCCGTAGAGTGGTGTGTGTCATGTTGAACACTCCCGTAGAGTGGTGTGTGTCATGTTGAACACTAATCTCACGTAGAGTGGTGTGTGTCATGTTGAACACTAAGCTCCCGTAGAGTGGTGTGTGTCATGTTGAACACTAATCTCACATAGAGTGGTGTGTGTCATGTTGAACACTAATCTCCGTAGAGTGGTGTGTGTCATGTTGAACACTAAGCTCCCGTAGAGTGGTGTGTGTCATGTTGAACACTAATCTCACATAGAGTGGTGTGTGTCATGTTGAACACTAATCTCCCGTAGAGTGGTGTGTGTCATGTTGAACACTCCCGTAGAGTGGTGTGTGTCATGTTGAACACTCCCGTAGAGTGGTGTGTGTCATGTTGAACACTAATCTCCCGTAGAGTGGTTTGTGTCATGTTGAACACTAATCTCCGTAGAGTGGTGTGTGTCATGTTGAACACTAAGCTCCCGTAGAGTGGTGTGTGTCATGTTGAACACTCCCGTAGAGTGGTGTGTGTCATGTTGAACACTCCCGTAGAGTGGTGTGTGTCATGTTGAACACTAATCTCCCGTAGAGTGGTGTGTGTCATGTTGAACACTAATCTCCCGTAGAGTGGTGTGTGTCATGTTGAACACTCCCGTAGAGTGGTGTGTGTCATGTTGAACACTCCCGTAGAGTGGTGTGTGTCATGTTGAACACTAATCTCACGTAGAGTGGTGTGTGTCATGTTGAACACTAAGCTCCCGTAGAGTGGTGTGTGTCATGTTGAACACTAATCTCACATAGAGTGGTGTGTGTCATGTTGAACACTAATCTCCCGTAGAGTGGTGTGTGTCATGTTGAACACTAAGCTCCCGTAGAGTGGTGTGTGTCATGTTGAACACTAATCTCACATAGAGTGGTGTGTGTCATGTTGAACACTAATCTCCGTAGAGTGGTGTGTGTCATGTTGAACACTAATCTCCCGTAGAGTGGTGTGTGTCATGTTGAACACTCCCGTAGAGTGGTGTGTGTCATGTTGAACACTCCCATAGAGTGGTGTGTGTCATGTTGAACACTAATCTCCCGTAGAGTGGTTTGTGTCATGTTGAACACTAATCTCACATAGAGTGGTGTGTGTCATGTTGAACACTAAGCTCCCGTAGAGTGGTGTGTGTCATGTTGAACACTCCCGTAGAGTGGTGTGTGTCATGTTGAACACTCCCGTAGAGTGGTGTGTGTCATGTTGAACACTAATCTCCCGTAGAATGGTGTGTGTCATGTTGAACACTAATCTCCGTAGAGTGGTGTGTGTCATGTTGAACACTAAGCTCCCGTAGAGTGGTGTGTGTCATGCTGAACACTAATCTCACATAGAGTGGTGTGTGTCATGTTGAACACTAATCTCCGTAGAGTGGTGTGTGTCATGTTGAACACTAATCTCCCGTAGAGTGGTGTGTGTCATGTTGAACACTCCAGTAGAGTGGTGTGTGTCATGTTGAACACTCCCGTAGAGTGGTGTGTGTCATGTTGAACACTCCCATAGAGTGGTGTGTGTCATGTTGAACACTCCAGTAGAGTGGTGTGTGTCATGTTGAACACTCCAGTAGAGTGGTGTGTGTCATGTTGAACACTCCCATAGAGTGGTGTGTGTCATGTTGAACACTCCAGTAGAGTGGTGTGTGTCATGTTGAACACTCCAGTAGAGTGGTGTGTGTCATGTTGAACACTCCCGTAGAGTGGTGTGTGTCATGTTGAACACTCCAGTGGAGTGGTGTGTGTCATGTTGAACACTCCAGTAGAGTGGTGTGTGTCATGTTGAACACTCCCATGGAGTGGTGTGTGTCATGTTGAACACTCCCGTGGAGTGGTGTGTGTCATGTTGAACACTCCCATAGAGTGGTGGGTGTCATGTTGAACACTCCCATAGAGTGGTGTGTGTCATGTTGAACACTAAGCTCCCGTATAGTGGTGTGTGTCATGTTGAACACTCCCGTAGAGTGGTGTGTGTCTTGTTGAACACTCCCATAGAGTGGTGTGTGTCATGTTCAACACTAATCTCACGTAGAGTGGTGTGTATCGTGTTGAACACTCCCGTAGAGTGGTGTGTGTCATGTTCAACACTAATCTCCCGTAGAGTGGTGTGTGTCATGTTGAACACTAATCTCCCGTAGAGTGGTGTGTGTCATGTTGAACACTAATGTCCCGTAGAGTGGTGTGTGTCATGTTGAACACTAATCTCCCGTAGAGTGGTGTGTGTCATGTTCAACACTAATCTCACGTAGATTGGTGTGTGTCATGTTGAACACTAATCTCCCGTGGAGTGGTGTGTGTCATGTTCAACACTAATCTCCCGTAGAGTGGTGTGTGTCATGTTGAACACTCCCGTAGAGTGGTGTGTGTCATGTTGAACACTCCCGTGGAGTGGTGTGTGTCATGTTGAACACTCCCATAGAGTGGTGTGTGTCATGTTGAACACTCCCATAGAGTGGTGTGTGTCATGTTCAACACTAATCTCCCGTAGAGTGGTGTGTGTCATGTTGAACACTAATCTCCCGTAGAGTGGTGTGTGTCATGTTGAACACTCCCGTAGAGTGGTGTGTGTCATGTTGAACACTCCCGTAGAGTGGTGTGTGTCATGTTGAACACTAATCTCACGTAGAGTGGTGTGTGTCATGTTGAACACTAAGCTCCCGTAGAGTGGTGTGTGTCATGTTGAACACTAATCTCACATAGAGTGGTGTGTGTCATGTTGAACACTAATCTCCGTAGAGTGGTGTGTGTCATGTTGAACACTAAGCTCCCGTAGAGTGGTGTGTGTCATGTTGAACACTAATCTCACATAGAGTGGTGTGTGTCATGTTGAACACTAATCTCCGTAGAGTGGTGTGTGTCATGTTGAACACTAATCTCCCGTAGAGTGGTGTGTGTCATGTTGAACACTCCCGTAGAGTGGTGTGTGTCATGTTGAACACTCCCGTAGAGTGGTGTGTGTCATGTTGAACACTAATCTCCCGTAGAGTGGTGTGTGTCATGTTGAACACTAATCTCCTATAGAGTGGTGTGTGTCGTGTTGAACACTAATCTCCGTAGAGTGGTGTGTGTCATGTTGAACACTAATCTCCGTAGAGTGGTGTGTGTCATCTTGAACACTAATCTCCTATAGAGTGGTGTGTGTCGTGTTGAACACTAATCTCCCGTAGAGTGGTGTGTATCGTCTTGAACACTAATCTCCAGTAGAGTGGTGTGTATCGTGTTGAACACTCCCATAGAGTGGTGTGTATCGTGTTGAACACTAATCTCCCGTAGAGTGGTGTGTATCGTGTTGAACACTAATCTCCGTAGAGTGGTGTGTATCGTGTTGAACACTAATCTCCCGTAGAGTGGTGTGTATCGTGTTGAACACTCCAGTAGAGTGGTGTGTGTCATGTTGAACACTCCAGTAGAGTGGTGTGTGTCATGTTGAACACTCCCGTAGAGTGGTGTGTGTCATGTTGAACACTCCAGTAGAGTGGTGTGTGTCATGTTGAACACTCCCGTAGAGTGGTGTGTGTCATGTTGAACACTCCTGTAGAGTGGTGTGTGTCATGTTGAACACTCCCGTAGAGTGGTGTGTGTCATGTTGAACACTCCCGTAGAGTGGTATGTGTCATGTTGAACACTCCCGTGGAGTGGTGTGTGTCATGTTGAACACTCCCATAGAGTGGTGTGTGTCATGTTGAACACTCCAGTAGAGTGGTGTGTGTCATGTTGAACACTCCAGTAGAGTGGTGTGTGTCATGTTGAACACTCCAGTAGAGTGGTGTGTGTCATGTTGAACACTCCCGTAGAGTGGTGTGTGTCATGTTGAACACTCCTGTAGAGTGGTGTGTGTCATGTTGAACACTCCCGTGGAGTGGTGTGTGTCATGTTGAACACTCCCATAGAGTGGTGTGTGTCATGTTGAACACTCCCATGGAGTGGTGTGTGTCATGTTGAACACTCCCGTAGAGTGGTGTGTGTCATGTTGAACACTCCCGTGGAGTGGTGTGTGTCATGTTGAACACTCCCATAGAGTGGTGTGTGTCATGTTGAACACTCCAGTAGAGTGGTGTGTGTCATGTTGAACACTCCAGTAGAGTGGTGTGTGTCATGTTGAACACTCCAGTAGAGTGGTGTGTGTCATGTTGAACACTCCAGTAGAGTGGTGTGTGTCATGTTGAACACTCCCGTAGAGTGGTGTGTGTCATGTTGAACACTCCTGTAGAGTGGTGTGTGTCATGTTGAACACTCCCGTGGAGTGGTGTGTGTCATGTTGAACACTCCCATAGAGTGGTGTGTGTCATGTTGAACACTCCCATGGAGTGGTGTGTGTCATGTTGAACACTCCCGTAGAGTGGTGTGTGTCATGTTGAACACTCCCGTGGAGTGGTGTGTGTCATGTTGAACACTCCCATAGAGTGGTGTGTGTCATGTTGAACACTCCCATAGAGTGGTGTGTGTCATGTTGAACACTAAGCTCCCGTATAGTGGTGTGTGTCATGTTGAACACTCCCGTAGAGTGGTGTGTGTCATGTTGAACACTCCCATAGAGTGGTGTGTGTCATGTTCAACACTAATCTCATGTAGAGTGGTGTGTATCGTGTTGAACACTCCCGTAGAGTGGTGTGTGTCATTTTCAACACTAATCTCCCGTAGAGTGGTGTGTGTCATGTTCAACACTAATCTCCCGTAGAGTGGTGTGTGTCATGTTGAACACTAATCTCCCGTAGAGTGGTGTGTGTCATGTTGAACACTAATCTCCCGTAGAGTGGTGTGTGTCATGTTGAACACTAATCTCCCGTAGAGTGGTGTGTGTCATGTTCAACACTAATCTCACGTAGAGTGGTGTGTGTCATGTTGAACACTAATCTCCCGTGGAGTGGTGTGTGTCATGTTCAACACTAATTTCCCGTAGAGTGGTGTGTGTCATGTTGAACACTCCCGTAGAGTGGTGTGTGTCATGTTGAACACTCCCGTGGAGTGGTGTGTGTCATGTTGAACACTCCCATAGAGTGGTGTGTGTCATGTTGAACACTCCCATGGAGTGGTGTGTGTCATGTTCAACACTAATCTCACGTAGAGTGGTGTGTATCGTGTTGAACACTCCCGTAGAGTGGTGTGTGTCATGTTCAACACTAATCTCCCGTAGAGTGTTGTGTGTCATGTTGAACACTAATCTCCCGTAGAGTGGTGTGTGTCATGTTGAACACTAATCTCCCGTAGAGTGGTGTGTGTCATGTTGAACACTCCCGTAGAGTGGTGTGTGTCATGTTGAACACTCCCGTAGAGTGGTGTGTGTCATGTTGAACACTAATCTCACGTAGAGTGGTGTGTGTCATGTTGAACACTAATCTCCGTAGAGTGGTGTGTGTCATGTTGAACACTAAGCTCCCGTAGAGTGGTGTGTGTCACGTTGAACACTAATCTCACATAGAGTGGTGTGTGTCATGTTGAACACTAATCTCCGTAGAGTGGTGTGTGTCATGTTGAACACTAATCTCCCGTAGAGTGGTGTGTGTCATGTTGAACACTCCAGTAGAGTGGTGTGTGTCATGTTGAACACTCCCGTAGAGTGGTGTGTGTCATGTTGAACACTCCCATAGAGTGGTGTGTGTCATGTTGAACACTCCAGTAGAGTGGTGTGTGTCATGTTGAACACTCCCGTAGAGTGGTGTGTGTCATGTTGAACACTAATCTCACATAGAGTGGTGTGTGTCATGTTGAACACTAATCTCCGTAGAGTGGTGTGTGTCATGTTGAACACTAATCTCCCGTAGAGTGGTGTGTGTCATGTTGAACACTCCCGTAGAGTGGTGTGTGTCATGTTGAACACTCCCGTAGAGTGGTGTGTGTCATGTTGAACACTAATCTCCCGTAGAGTGGTGTGTGTCATGTTGAACACTAATCTCCGTAGAGTGGTGTGTGTCATGTTGAACACTAATCTCCGTAGAGTGGTGTGTGTCATGTTGAACACTAAGCTCCCGTAGAGTGGTGTGTGTCGTGTTGAACACTCCCGTAGAGTGGTGTGTGTCATGTTGAACACTAATCTCCGTAGAGTGGTGTGTGTCATGTTGAACACTAAGCTCCCGTAGAGTGGTGTGTGTTATGTTGAACACTTATCTCACATAGAGTGGTGTGTGTCATGTTGAACACTAATCTCCGTAGAGTGGTGTGTGTCATGTTGAACACTAATCTCCCGTAGAGTGGTGTGTGTCATGTTGAACACTCCAGTAGAGTGGTGTGTGTCATGTTGAACACTCCCGTAGAGTGGTGTGTGTCATGTTGAACACTCCCGTAGAGTGGTGTGTGTCATTTCGACGTTTGGTTCGGTCTTCTCTCTGTGCCTTTCATATGAAGACAATTCATAAAGTGAGAAGAACAGCTCATGCTTACCACCAGTCAGTCGATGAGTGGTATTCTGCATGCAGAAAATATATAAGCAGGTCTCTCTCTCTCTCTTTGTGTCTCTCTCTCTTTCTCCCTCTCTGTCTCTCTCTCTCTCTCTTTCTCTCTCTCTCTCTCTCTCTTTCTCTCTTTCTCTCTCTCCCTCTCTCTCTCTCTCTCCCTCTCTCTCTCTCTCTCTCTCTCTCTTTATCTCTCTCTCTCTCTCTCTCTCTCTCTCTCTCTGTCTCTCTCTCTCTCTCTCTCTGTCTCTCTCTCTCTCTCTCTCTCTCTCTCTCTCTCTCTGTCTCTCTCTCTCTCTCTCTCTCTCTCTCTCTCTCTCTGTCTCCCTTTGATGAGCTGCACTCTCCTTCCATCAAAGCAGCACACAGGTTCAATGCATCACTGTCTTTACTCCCTGCCTCTGCTTTCCATTCACAGATTCATTCTACCTCTCTGTACTGGCTTCCATGTAATCAATGATCTCTCTTTTCTCTTACTTCCTGTCCTTTGATTCCTACCACATCATCCCTCCCTCTGACATCTTGTATTCTCTCTTGACTATCTAAAGATTTCATTCATTCATTATTTCCCATTAACTCTCTCTGTCTACTAAAAAAAAGGTTATATCTAGAAACTTCCGTCTGTCCCCATAGGAGAACCCTTTGAATACCAGTTGTTTGAATAAGTCTTTCAATAACCATTTAATATAATTATTTATAAACTAGGTGGTTTGAGCCCTGAATGCTGATTGGATGCCGAGGTATATCACACCAAATATCACGAGTATGACCCAAAAGATATTCATACTGCTCCAATTCATTTGGTAACCAGTTTATAACAGCAGTAAGGCACCTCTGGGGTTTGTGGTATACGGCCAATATACCACGGATAAGGGCTGTAACCGCTTTGCGTCTTGCCTAAGAGTAGCCCTTAGCCGTGGGCCCCCCCCCCCGTACAGTTCCTTGTTCCCTCCCCTGTCCACTTCCTTGTTCCCTCCACTTCCTTGTTCCCTCCCCTGTCCACTTCCTTGGTCCCTCCCCTGTCCACTTCCTTGTTCCCTTCCCTGTCCACTTCCTTGTTCCCTCCCCTGTCCACTTCCTTGTTCCCTCCCCTGTCCACTTCCTTGTTCCCTCCCCTGTCCACTTCCTTGTTCCCTCCCTGTCCACTTCCTTGTTCCCTCCCCTGTCCACTTCCTTGTTCCCTCCCTTGTCCACTTCCTTATTCCCTCCCCTGTCCACTTCCTTGTTCCCTCCCCTGTCCACTTCCTTGTTCCCTCCCCTGTCCACTTCCTTGTTCCCTCCCTGTCCACTTCCTTGTTCCCTCCCCTGTCCACTTCCTTGTTCCCTCCCTTGTCCACTTCCTTGTTCCCTCCCCTGTCCACTTCCTTGGTCCCTCCCCTGTCCACTTCCTTGGTCCCTCCCCTGTCCACTTCCTTGTTCCCTCCCTTGTCCACTTCCTTGTTCCCTCCCCTGTCCACTTCCTTGTTCCCTCCCCTGTCCACTTCCTTGTTCCCTCCCCTGTCCACTTCCTTGTTCCCTCCCCTGTCCACTTCCTTGTTCCCTCCCCTGTCCACTTCCTTGTTCCCTCCCCTGTCCACTTCCTTGTTGCCTTCCCTGTCCATTTCCTTGTTGCTGCCCTTGTCCACTTCCTTGTTGCCTGTCCACTTCCTTGTTCCCTCCCCTGTCCACTTCCTTGTTCCCTCCCCTGTCCACTTCCTTGTTGCTGCCCTTGTCCACTTCCTTGTTCCCTCCCTTGTCCACTTCCTTGTTCCCTCCCCTGTCCACTTTCTTGTTCCCTCCGCTTGTCCACTTCCTTGTTCCCTCCCCTGTCCACTTCCTTGTTCCTTCCCCTGTCCACTTCCTTGTTCCCTCCCCTTGTCCACTTTCTTGTTCCCTCCCCTGTCCACTTCGTTGTTCCCTCCTCTGTACACTTCCTTATTCCCTCCCCTGTCCACTTCCTTGTTCCCTCTCCTGTCCACTTCCTTGTTCCATCCCCTGTCAACTTCCTTGTTCCCTCCCCTTGTCCACTTCCTTGTTCCCTCCCCTGTCCACTTCGTTGTTCCCTCCTCTGTACACTTCCTTATTCCCTCCCCTGTCCACTTCCTTGTTCCCTCCCATGTCCACTTCCTTGTTCCCTCCCCTTGTCCACTTCCTTGTTCCCTCCCCTGTCCACTTCGTTGTTCCCTCCTCTGTCCACTTCCTTATTCCCTCCCCTGTCCACTTCCTTATTCCCTCCCCTGTCCACTTCCTTGTTCCCTCCACTGTCCACTTCCTTATTCCCTCCCCTGTCCACTTCCTTGTTCCCTCCCCTGTCCACTTCCTTGGTCCCTCCCCTGTCCACTTCCTTGTTCCCTCCCCTGTCCACTTCCTTGGTCCCTCCCCTGTCCACTTCCTTGTTCCCTCCCCTGTCCACTTCCTTATTCCCTCCCCTGTCCACTTCCTTATTCCCTCCCCTGTCCACTTCCTTATTCCCTCCCCTGTCCACTTCCTTGTTCCCTCCCCTGTCCACTTCGTTGTTCCATCCTCTGTACACTTCCTTATTTCCTCCCCTGTCCACTTCCTTGTTCCCTCCCCTGTCCACTTCCTTGTTCCCTCCCCTTGTCCACTTCCTTGTTCCCTCCCCTGTCCACTTCGCTGTTCCCTCCTCTGTCCACTTCCTTATTCCCTCCCCTGTCCACTTCCTTATTCCCTCCCCTGTCCACTTCCTTGTTCCCTCCACTGTCCACTTCCTTATTCCCTCCCCTGTCCACTTCCTTGTTCCCTCCCCTGTCCACTTCCTTGGTCCCTCCCCTGTCCACTTCCTTGTTCCCTCCCCTGTCAACTGCCTTGGTCCCTCCCCTGTCCACTTCCTTGTTCCCTCCCCTGTCCACTTCCTTATTCCCTCCCCTGTCCACTTCCTTATTCCCTCCCCTGTCCACTTCCTTATTCCCTCCCCTTGTCCACTTCCTTATTCCCTTCCCTGTCCACTTCCTTGTTCCCTCCCCTGTCCACTTCCTTGTTCCCTCCCCTGTCCACTTCCTTATTCCTTTCCCTGTCCACTTCCTTGGTCCATCCCCTGTCCACTTCCTTGGTCCCTCCCCTGTCCACTTCCTTGGTCCGTCCCCTGTCCACTTCCTTGTTCCCTCCACTGTCCACTTCCTTATTCCCTCCCCTGGTCCACTTCCTTGTTCCCTCCCCTGTCCACTTCGTTGTTCCCTCCTGTGTACACTTCCTTATTCCCTCCCCTGTCCACTTCCTTGTTCCCTCCCCTGTCCACTTCCTTGTTCCCTCCCCTTGTCCACTTCCTTGTTCCCTACCCTGTCCACTTCGTTGTTCCCTCCTCTGTCCACTTCCTTATTCCCTCCCCTGTCCACTTCCTTATTCCCTCCACTGTCCACTTCCTTGTTCCCTCCACTGTCCACTTCCTTGTTCCCTCCACTGTCCACTTCCTTGTTCCCTCCACTGTCCACTTCCTTATTCCCTCCCCTGTCCACTTCCTTGTTCCCTCCCCTGTCCACTTCCTTGGTCCCTCCCCTGTCCACTTCCTTGTTCCCTCCCCTGTCCACTTCCTTGGTCCCTCCCCTGTCCACTTCCTTGTTCCCTCCCCTGTCCACTTCCTTATTCCCTCCCTGTCCACTTCCTTATTCCCTCCCGTGTCCACTTCCTTATTCCCTCCCCTTGTCCACTTCCTTATTCCCTTCCCTGTCCACTTCCTTGTTCCCTCCCCTGTCCACTTCCTTGTTCCCTCCCCTGTCCACTTCCTTATTCCTTCCCCTGTCCACTTCCTTGGTCCATCCCCTGTCCACTTCCTTGGTCCCTCCCCTGTCCACTTCCTTGGTCCGTCCCCTGTCCAATTCCTTGTTCATCCAGTAATTTACAGTACAGGAACTGTGTCAGAATGAGTCAGAGAGGCTACGTCCCTAATAAAAACCTGTTCACTATGTAAAGTGGAAGAACAGAGTTTCCATTAGTCGGTAATAGCCTGGGAGAAGAAAAAAATCCCATTGCGAAATAATGCTTTAAAAAAAAAGCCTTTTCATTGATGTAGATACATTTGACTGGTCGTGCTTATCGGTCTATAAGTTAATTTCCATAATTTCGTGTAATTAAATTGGTGTGTGTGTGTGTGCGTGTGCGTGTGCGTGTGTGTGTGTGTGTGCGTGTGTGTGTGTACAGCATATTCGTTATGTATCTTATTTATCACACGTGTACAGCATACAGAGACTTTGAGCGAAACATCAGTCAGACAGCGCTACTGCATCACAAAGAGAAAACAAAGGGCTACTCAAGGCGGACCTCATCCGCGGTCAAACACCACTTTGCAATGAGCTGGAAGGAGGACGCATTTTGAAAACATATACTTTAATGTTTGAAGCCTGAAAAATACGTCTCATAATATGTATTAGAATTTATAGAACAGGCTTGGAACCTGTAACCCTGGTAATATGACTGGTAAATAGAATGAATAGAACAGGCTTGGAACCTGTAACCCTGGTAATATGACTGGTAAATAGAACAGGCTTGGAACCTGTAACCCTGGTAATATGACTGGTAAATAGAATGAATAGAACAGGCTTGGAACCTGTAACCCTGGTAATATGACTGGTAAATAGAATGAATAGAACAGGCTTGGAACCTGTAACCCTGGTAATATGACTGGTAAATAGAATGAATAGAACAGGGACTGGAACCTGTAACCCTGGTAATATGACTGGTAAATAGAATGAATAGAACAGGGACTGGAACTTGTAACCCTGGTAATATGACTGGTAAATAGAATGAATAGAACAGGCTTGGAACCTGTAACCCTGGTAATATGACTGGTAAATAGAATGAATAGAACAGGGACTGGAACTTGTAACCCTGGTAATATGACTGGTAAATAGAATGAATAGAACAGGCTTGGAACCTGTAACCCTGGTAATATGACTGGTAAATAGAATGAATAGAACAGGCTTGGAACCTGTAACCCTGGTAATATGACTGGTAAATAGAATGAATAGAACAGGGACTGGAACCTGTAACCCTGGTAATATGACTGGTAAATAGAATGAATAGAACAGGCTTGGAACCTGTAACCCTGGTAATATGACTGGTAAATAGAATGAATAGAACAGGCTTGGAACCTGTAACCCTGGTAATATGACTGGTAAATAGAATGAATAGAACAGGCTTGGAACCTCTAACCCTGGTAATATGACTGGTAAATAGAATGAATAGAACAGGCTTGGAACCTCTAACCCTGGTAATATGACTGGTAAATAGAATGAATAGAACAGGCTTGGAACCTGTAACCCTGGTAATATGACTGGTAAATAGAATGAATAGAACAGGCTTGGAACCTGTAACCCTGGTAATATGACTGGTAAATAGAATGAATAGAACAGGCTTGGAACCTCTAACCCTGGTAATATGACTGGTAAATAGAATGAATAGAACAGGCTTGGAACCTCTAACCCTGGTAATATGACTGGTAAATAGAATGAATAGAACAGGCTTGGAACCTGTAACCCTGGTAATATGACTGGTAAATAGAATGAATAGAACAGGCTTGGAACCTGTAACCCTGGTAATATGACTGGTAAATAGAATGAATAGAACAGGCTTGGAACCTGTAACCCTGGTAATATGACTGGTACATAGAATGAATAGAACAGGCTTGGAACCTGTAACCCTGGTAATATGACTGGTAAATAGAACAGGCTTGGAACCTGTAACCCTGGTAATAGGACTGGTAAATAGAATGAATAGAACAGGCTTGGAACCTGTAACCCTGGTAATATGACTGGTAAATAGAATGAATAGAACAGGCTTGGAACCTCTAACCCTGGTAATATGACTGGTAAATAGAATGAATAGAACAGGCTTGGAACCTGTAACCCTGGTAATATGACTGGTAAATAGAATGAATAGAACAGGCCTGGAACCTCTAACCCTGGTAATATGACTGGTAAATAGAACAGGCTTGGAACCTCTAACCCTGGTAATATGACTGGTAAATAGAATGAATAGAACAGGGACTGGAACCTCTAACCCTGGTATTATGACTGGTAAATAGAACAGGCTTGGAACCTGTAACCCTGGTAATATGACTGGTAAATAGAACAGGTTTGGAACCTGTAACCCTGGTAATATGACTGGTAAATAGAATGAATAGAACAGGCTTGGAACCTGTAACCCTGGTAATATGACTGGTAAATAGAATGAATAGAACAGGCTTGGAACCTGTAACCCTGGTAATATGACTGGTAAATAGAATGAATAGAACAGGGAATGGAACCTCTAACCCTGGTAATATGACTGGTAAATATAATGAATAGAACAGGGACTGGAACCTGTAACCCTGGTAATATGACTGGTAAATAGAATGAATAGAACAGGCTTGGAACCTGTAACCCTGGTAATATGACTGGTAAATAGAACAGGCTTGGAACCTGTAACCCTGGTAATATGACTGGTAAATAGAATGAATAGAACAGGGACTGGAACCTCTAACCCTGGTAATATGACTGGTAAATAGAATGAATAGAACAGGTTTGGAACCTGTAACCCTGGTAATATGACTGGTAAATAGAACAGGCTTGGAACCTGTAACCCTGGTAATATGACTGGTAAATAGAATGAATAGAACAGGCTTGGTGTCACGATCGTGTGGAGGATTGACGGACCAATACGCAGCTTTAGGAAAATAAGCCATCTCCTTTTTATTGACGAAGAAGGCAAACGAAACAAACACACTTACGAACTAAACAAAACAAGAAAACGATCGTGAAGCTAAACAACGATGTGCACACACTGGCTACAAACGTATCACATAGACAACTACTCACAACAAATGAAAGCCTATGGCTACCCTAAATAAGGCTCCCAATCAGAGACAACCGAAATCAGCTGTCTCTAATTGGGAACTCATTCAGGTAACCATAGACTCTCCTAGACAACTAAACATACATAGACAACGCTAGACACATGAACTCAACACAAACCCATATACTACACCCAACAACCCCTTTACCATAGAAACACCCAAAACCAACAAAAACACAAACATTCCCCATGTCACACCCTGACCTAACTAAAATAATAAAGAAAACAAAGAATACTAAGGCCAGGGCGTGACACTTGGAACCTCTAACCCTGGTAATATGACTGGTAAATAGAATGAATAGAACAGGCTTGGAACCTGTAACCCTGGTAATATGACTGGTAAATAGAATGAATAGAACAGGGACTGGAACCTGTAACCCTGGTAATATGACTGGTAAATAGAACAGGCTTGGAACCTGTAACCCTGGTAATATGACTGGTAAATAGAATGAATAGAACAGGCTTGGAACCTGTAACCCTGGTAATATGACTGGTAAATAGAATGAATAGAACAGGGATTGGAACCTGTAACCCTGGTAATATGACTGGTAAATAGAATGAATAGAACAGGCTTGGAACCTGTAACCCTGGTAATATGACTGGTAAATAGAATGAATAGAACAGGCTTGGAACCTCTAACCCTGGTAATATGACTGGTAAATAGAATGAATAGAACAGGCTTGGAACCTGTAACCCTGGTAATATGACTGGTAAATAGAACAGGCTTGGAACCTGTAACCCTGGTAATATGACTGGTAAATAGAATGAATAGAACAGGCTTGGAACCTGTAACCCTGGTAATATGACTGGTAAATAGAATGAATAGAACAGGCTTGGAACCTGTAACCCTGGTAATATGACTGGTAAATAGAATGAATAGAACAGGGACTGGAACCTCTAACCCTGGTAATATGACTGGTAAATAGAATGAATAGAACAGGCTTGGAACCTCTAACCCTGGTAATATGACTGGTAAATAGAATGAATAGAACAGGCTTGGAACCTGTAACCCTGGTAATATGACTGGTAAATAGAATGAATAGAACAGGCTTGGAACCTGTAACCCTGGTAATATGACTGGTAAATAGAACAGGCTTGGAACCTGTAACCCTGGTAATATGACTGGTAAATAGAACAGGCTTGGAACCTGTAACCCTGGTAATATGACTGGTAAATAGAACAGGCTTGGAACCTCTAACCCTGGTAATATGACTGGTAAATAGAATGAATAGAACAGGCTTGGAACCTGTAACCCTGGTAATATGACTGGTAAATAGAATGAATAGAACAGGCTTGGAACCTGTAACCCTGGTAATATGACTGGTAAATAGAACAGGCTTGGAACCTCTAACCCTGGTAATATGACTGGTAAATAGAATGAATAGAACAGGCTTGGAACCTGTAACCCTGGTAATATGACTGGTAAATAGAATGAATAGAACAGGCTTGGAACCTCTAACCCTGGTAATATGACTGGTAATTAGAATGAATAGAAAAGGCTTGGAACCTGTAACCCTGGTAATATGACTGGTAAATAGAATGAATAGAACAGGCTTGGAACCTCTAACCCTGGTAATATGACTGGTAAATAGAATGAATAGAACAGGCTTGGAACCTGTAACCCTGGTAATATGACTGGTAAATAGAACAGGCTTGGAACCTGTAACCCTGGTAATATGACTGGTAAATAGAACAGGCTGGGAACCTGTAACCCTGGTAATAGGACTGGTAAATAGAATGAATAGAACAGGCTTGGAACCTGTAACCCTGGTAATATGACTGGTAAATAGAATGAATAGAACAGGTTTGGAACCTGTAACCCTGGTAATATGACTGGTAAATAGAATGAATAGAACAGGCTTGGAACCTGTAACCCTGGTAATATGACTGGTGAATAGAATGAATAGAACAGGCCTGGAACCTCTAACCCTGGTAATATGACTGGTAAATAGAATGAATAGAACAGGCTTGTAACGGCTGTCGCTCTCCTCATCCTCGGATGAGGTGAGGAGAGAAGGATCTTCAGACCAAAACGCAGCTTCAGGGAAATAAGCCATCTTTATTATAAATACGACGGCAACACGAAACAAAACAAAACACTTTCAAAACTACAAAAACAAGAAAACGACGTAGACGACAAAACCTGAACATGAACTTACTTAACTGAAACGTAAAACTCACGGACAGGAAACAGACTACATCGAAACGAAACAAACCGAAACCAGTCCCGTGTGGCGCAACGACATACACAAACACAGGAGACAATCACCCACAAACAAACAGTGAGAATGCCCTACCTAAATATGACTCTTAATTAGAGGAAAACGCAAACCACCTGCCTCTAATCAAGAGCCATACCAGGCAAACCAAAACCAACATAGAAACAGATAACATAGACTGCCCACCCAAAACTAACGCCCTGACCAATTACACATACAAAAACAACATAAAACTGGTCAGGACCGTTACATAACCCCCCCCTCAAGGTGCGAACTCCGGGCGCACCATCACAAAGTCCAGGGGAGGGTCTGGGTGGGCATGTGACCACGGTGGTGGCTCCGGCTCTGGACGCTGTCCCCACACCACCATAGTCACTCCCCGTCTTCTTCTTCCCCTCCCAATGCCCACCCTAAAACTCACATCCCCTAAATAAACATCCAGCACCAGGAGAAGGGGCAGCACCGGGACAAGGGGCAGCACCGGGATAAGGGGCAGCACCGGGATAAGGGGCAGCACCGGGACAAGGGGCAACACCGGGACAAGGGGCAGGTCCCGGCTGATAAACTCTGGCAGGTCTATGCAGGCTGACAGCTCTCGACGCTCATGGCAGGCTGACGGCTCTCGACGCTCATGGCAGGCTGACGGCTCTCGACGCTCATGGCAGGCTGACGGCTCTCGACGCTCATGGCAGGCTGACGGCTCTCGACGCTCATGGCAGGCTGACGGCTCTCGACGCTCATGGCAGGCTGACGGCTCTCGACGCTCATGGCAGGCTGACGGCTCTCGACGCTCATGGCAGGCTGACGGCTCTCGACGCTCATGGCAGGCTGACGGCTCTCGACGCTCATGGCTCTCTGACGGCTCTGGCTGCTCATGGCTCTCTGACGGCTCTGGCTGCTCATGGCTCTCTGACGGCTCTGGCTGCTCATGGCTCTCTGACGGCTCTGGCTGCTCATGGCTCTCTGACGGCTCTGGCTGCTCATGGCTCTCTGGCGGCTCTGGCAGATCCTGTCTGGTTGGCGGCTCTGGCAGATCCTGTCTGGTTGGCGGCTCTGGCAGATCCTGTCTGGTTGGCGGCTCTGGCAGATCCTGTCTGGTTGGCGGCTCTGGCGGATCCTGTCTGGCGGACGGCTCTAGCGGCTCCTGTCTGGCGGACGGCTCTAGCGGCTCCTGTCTGGCGGACGGCTCTAGCGGCTCCTGTCTGGCGGACGGCTCTAGCGGCTCCTGTCTGGCGGACGGCTCTGTAGGCTCATGGCAGACGGGCGGCTTTGCAGGTTCATGGCAGACGGGCGGCTTTGCAGGCTCATGGCAGACGGATGGCTCAGATGGCGCTGGGGAGACGGATGGCTCAGATGGCGCTGGGGAGACGGATGGCTCAGATGGCGCTGGGGAGACGGATGGCTCAGATGGCGCTGGGGAGACGGATGGCTCAGGCCGGATACGGCGCACTGTAGACCTGGTGCGTGGTGCCGGAACTGGAGGCACCGGGCTAAGGATAAGCACCTTCCTACTAGTGCGGGGAGCAGGAACAGGGCACACTGTATTCTCAAAGCCCACTCCACAACTGATGCGCGGCACCGGCACTGGTGACGCCGGGCTGAGGACAAGCACATCAGGATTAGTAGGGGGAGAAGATACAGTTTGTACAGGGCTCTGGAGACGCACTGGTAGCTTAGTGCGTGGGGCCGGAACTGGAGGCACCGGGCTAGATACACGCACTACAGGGAGAGTGCGTGGAGGAGGAACAGGGCTCAGGATACGCACTGGTAGCCTAGTGCGTAGTGTAGATACTGTAGGTACTAGGCTGGGGCGGGGAGGTGGTGCCGGAAATACCGGACCGTGGAGACGTACTGGCACTCTTGAGCATTGAGCCTGCCCAACCTTACCTGGTTGAATGCTCCCGGTTGCCCGACCAGTGCGGGGAGGTGGAATAACCCGCACCGGCCTACGTAGGCGAACCGGGGAAACCATGCGTAAGGCAGGTGCCATGTATGCCGGCCCGAGGAGACGCACTGGAGACCAGACGCGTTGAGCCGGCCTCATGACACCTGGCTCAATACTCAATCTAGCCCTACCAGTGCGGGGAGGTGGAATAACCCGCACTGGGCTATGCACTCGTACAGGAGACACCATGCGCTCTACTGCGTAACACGGCGCCTGCCCGTACTCCCGCTCTCCACGGTAAGCCTGGGAAGTGGGCGCAGGTCTCCTACCTGCCCTTGGCCCACTACCTCCAACCCCCCCCCCAAGAAATTTTTGGGTGTTACTTACGGGCTTTTTTGGCTTCCGTGCCAGACGCGTTCCCTCATAGCTCCGGTTCCTCTCTCCGGTAGCCTCTGCTCTCCTCCGTGCCTCCAGCTCAGCTTTGGGACGGCGATATTCTCCCTGCTGTGCCCATGGACCTCTCCCGTCCAATATTTCCTCCCAAGTCCAGAAATCCTAGTTGCCCTGTCGAGCTTTCCCTTGCCGCTTGGTCCTAATTTGGTGGGTGATTCTGTAACGGCTGTCGCTCTCCTCATCCTCGGATGAGGTGAGGAGAGAAGGATCTTCAGACCAAAACGCAGCTTCAGGGAAATAAGCCATCTTTATTATAAATACGACGGCAACACGAAACAAAACAAAACACTTTCAAAACTACAAAAACAAGAAAACGACGTAGACGACAAAACCTGAACATGAACTTACTTAACTGAAACGTAAAATTCACGGACAGGAAACAGACTACATCGAAACGAAACAAACCGAAACCAGTCCCGTGTGGCGCAACGACATACACAAACACAGGAGACAATCACCCACAAACAAACAGTGAGAATGCCCTACCTAAATATGACTCTTAATTAGAGGAAAACGCAAACCACCTGCCTCTAATCAAGAGCCATACCAGGCAAACCAAAACCAACATAGAAACAGATAACATAGACTGCCCACCCAAAACTAACGCCCTGACCAATTACACATACAAAAACAACATAAAACTGGTCAGGACCGTTACAAGGCTGGGAACCTGTAACCCTGGTAATATGACTGGTAAATAGAATGAATAGAACAGGGACTGGAACCTCTAACCCTGGTAATATGACTGGTAAATAGAATGAATAGAACAGGCTTGGAACCTGTAACCCTGGTAATATGACTGGTAAATAGAACAGGCTTGGAACCTCTAACCCTGGTAATATGACTGGTAAATAGAATGAATAGAACAGGCTTGGAACCTGTAACCCTGGTAATATGACTGGTAAATAGAATGAATAGAACAGGCTTGGAACCTGTAACCCTGGTAATATGACTGGTAAATAGAATGAATAGAACAGGCTTGGAACCTGTAACCCTGGTAATATGACTGGTAAATAGAATGAATAGAACAGGGAATGGAACCTCTAACCCTGGTAATATGACTGGTAAATAGAATGAATAGAACAGGCTTGGAACCTGTAACCCTGGTAATATGACTGGTAAATAGAATGAATAGAACAGGTTTGGAACCTCTAACCCTGGTAATATGACTGGTAAATAGAATGAATAGAACAGGCTTGGAACCTGTAACCCTGGTAATATGACTGGTAAATAGAACAGGCTTGGAACCTGTAACCCTGGTAATATGACTGGTAAATAGAATGAATAGAACAGGGATTGGAACCTGTAACCCTGGTAATATGACTGGTAAATATAATGAATAGAACAGGCTGGAACCTGTAACCCTGGTAATATGACTGGTAAATAGAATGAATAGAACAGGCTGGAACCTGTAACCCTGGTGATATGACTGGTAAATAGAATGAATAGAACAGGGATTGGAACCTGTAACCCTGGTAATATGACTGGTAAATAGAATGAATAGAACAGGCTTGGAACCTGTAACCCTGGTGATATGACTGGTAAATAGAATGAATAGAACAGGCTTGGAACCTCTAACCCTGGTAATATGACTGGTAAATAGAATGAATAGAACAGGCTTGGAACCTGTAACCCTGGTGATATGACTGGTGAATAGAACAGGCTTGGAACCTCTAACCCTGGTAATATGACTGGTAAATAGAACAGGCTTGGAACCTCTAACCCTGGTAATATGACTGGTGAATAGAACAGGCTTGGAACCTGTAACCCTGGTAATATGACTGGTAAATAGAATGAATAGAACAGGTTTGGAACCTGTAACCCTGGTAATATGACTGGTAAATAGAATGAATAGAACAGGCTTGGAACCTGTAACCTTGGTAATATGACTGGTAAATAGAATGAATAGAACAGGCTTGGAACCTGTAACCCTGGTAATATGACTGGTAAATAGAATGAATAGAACAGGGAATGGAACCTCTAACCCTGGTAATATGACTGGTAAATAGAATGAATAGAACAGGCTTGGAACCTGTAACCCTGGTAATATGACTGGTAAATAGAATGAATAGAACAGGCTTGGAACCTCTAACCCTGGTAATATGACTGGTAAATAGAATGAATTGAACAGGCTTGGAACCTGTAACCCTGGTAATATGACTGGTAAATAGAATGAATAGAACAGGCTTGGAACCTCTAACCCTGGTAATATGACTGGTAAATAGAATGAATTGAACAGGCTTGGAACCTGTAACCCTGGTAATATGACTGGTAAATAGAACAGGCTTGGAACCTGTAACTGTCACGATCGTGTGGCGGATTAACGGACCAAAATGCAGCTTTTGGAAAATAAGCCATCTTCTTTTATTATAACACGAAGATGAACACGACACAAAAACACTTTAACAAAACAACAAAACGACCGTGAAGCTACAAACGTTGTGCACAAACATACAGGCTACTAACGTTCTTACATAGACAATTACCCACAACCAATGAGAGCCTATGGCTACCCTAAATAAGGCTCCCAATCAGAGACAACCGAAATCAGCTGTCTCTAATTGGGAACTCATTCAGGTAACCATAGACTCTCCTAGATAACTAACCAACATAGACAACGCTAGACATATACACTCAACACAAAACCATCTACTACACCCCATAACCCCTTTTCCAAATAAACACCCAAAACCAACAAAACATAAACATTACCCATGTCACACCCTGAACTAACTAAAATAATAAAGAAAACAAAGAATAATAAGGCCAGGGCGTGACATAACCCCCCCCTTGAGGCGCGAACTCCGGGCGCACCATACACAGTCTAGGGGAGGGTCTGGGTGGGCTCCCCTCCACGGTGGCGGCTCCGGTCGTAGTCCCCACGTCACCACAGTACCTAACCACCTCCTAGGCTTCCTCCAAACGACCCCCCTCCACATTAACCCCATTGCATTAAGGGGGAGTTCCGGACTAAGGGACAGCTCCGGACTAAGGACCAGTACCAGGGTAAGGGGCAGTACCAGGGTCAGGGGCAGTACCAGGGTCAGGGGCAGTACCAGGGTCAGGGGCAGCACCAGGGTAAGGGGCAGCACCAGGGTAAGGGGCAGCACCAGGGTAAGGGGCAGCACCAGGGTAAGGGGCAGCACCAGGGTAAGGGGCAGCACCAGGGTAAGGGGCAGCTCCAGGGTAAGGGGCAGCTCCGGACTGAGGAATGGCAGCTCCGGACTGAGGAATGGCAGCTCCGGACTGAGGAATGGCAGCTCCGGACTGAGGAATGGCAGCTCCGGACTGAGGGACTGCAGCTCCGGACTGAGGGACTGCAGCTCCGGACTGAGGGACGGCCCATGGCTGGCTGACAGATCTGGCTGCTCATGGCTGGCTAACGGATCTGGCTGCTCATGGCTGGCTAACTGATCTGGCTGCTCATGGCTGGCTGACGGATCTGGCTGCTCATGGCTGGCTGACGGATCTGGCTGCTCATGGCTGGCTGACGGATCTGGCTGCTCATGGCTGGCTGACGGATCTGGCTGCTCATGGCTGGCTGACGGATCTGGCTGCTCATGGCTAGCTGACGGATCTGGCTGCTCATGGCTAGCTGACGGATCTGGCTGCTCATGGCTAGCTGACGGATCTGGCTGCTCATGTCTAGCTGACGGATCTGGCTGCTCATGGCTAGCTGACGGATCTGGCTGCTCATGGCTAGCTGACGGATCTGGCTGCTCATGGCTAGCTGACGGATCTGGCTGCTCATGGCTAGCTGACGGATCTGGCTGCTCATGGCTAGCTGACGGATCTGGCTGCTCATGGCTAGCTGACGGATCTGGCTGCTCATGGCTGGCTGACGGATCTGGCTGCTCATGGCTGGCTGACGGATCTGGCTGCTCATGGCTGGCTGACGGATCTGGCTGCTCATGGCTGGCTGACGGATCTGGCTGCTCCTGTCTGGTTGGCGGCTCTGGCAGATCCTGTCTGGTTGGCGGCTCTGGCAGATCCTGTCTGGTTGGCGGCTCTGGCGGATCCTGTCTGACGGACGGCTCTAGCGGCTCCTGTCTGGCTGGCGGCTCTAGCGGCTCCTGTCTGGCGGACGGCTCAGTGGGCTCATGGCAGACGGGCGGCTTTGCAGGCTCATGGCAGACGGGCGGCTTTGCAGGCTCATGGCAGACGGATGGCTCAGATGGCGCTGGGGAGACGGATGGCTCAGATGGCGCTGGGGAGACGGATGGCTCAGATGGCGCTGGGGAGACGAGCAGTTCAGTCAACGCTGTGCAGACGGCAGACTCCTGCCGGCTGAGGCGCACTGTAGGCCTGGTGCGTGGTGCCGGGACTGGTGGCACCGGGCTGGAGACACGCATCTCAGGGCTAGTGCGGGGAGCAGCAACAGGACGCACAGGACTCTGGGGACACACAGGAGGCTTGGTGCGTGGTTTAGACACTGGTGGTAAAGGGCTGGAGACACGCACCATATAGCTAGTGCGTGGAGGAGGCACTGGTGGTACTGGGTTGGGGCGGGGAGGTGGCGCCGGAAATACCGGACCGTGCAGGCGTACTGGCTCCCTTGAACGCCGAGCCTGCCCAACCTTACCTGGTTCTATGCTCCCCGTCGCCTGACCAGTGCGGGGAGGTGGAATAACCCGCACCGGCCTATGTAGGCGAACCGGGGACACCATGCGTAAGGCTGGTGCCATGTACGCCGGCCCGAGGAGACGCACTGGTGACCAGATGCGTTGGGCCGGCTTCATGACATATGGCTCAACGCTCAGTCTAGCCCGGCCGATACGTGGAGCTGAAATGTACCGAACCGGGCTATGCACGCGTACAGGAGACACCGTGCGCTCTACTGCGTAACACGGTGTCTGCCCGTACTCTCGCTCTCCACGGTAAGTACAGGGAGTAGGCGCAGGTTTCCTACCTGACTTCGCCACACTCCCTTTAAGGCCCCCCCCAAGAAATTTTTGGGTTGTACTCACGGGCTTCCAGCCTTGTCTCCGTGCTGCCTCCTCATATCGCCTCCTCTCGGCTTTCGCTGCCTCCAGCTCTTCACGAGGGAGGCGATATTCTCCAGGTTGATCCCACGGCCCCTTACCATCCAGTATCTCCTCCCATGTCCAGAAATCCTTTGTGGGTAGGTCCTGTTGCCGCCTTCCATGCCGCTTGGTCCTATGGTGGGTAATTCTGTCACGATCGTGTGGCGGATTAACGGACCAAAATGCAGCTTTTGGAAAATAAGCCATCTTCTTTTATTATAACACGAAGATGAACACGACACAAAAACACTTTAACAAAACAACAAAACAACAAAACGACCGTGAAGCTACAAACGTTGTGCACAAACATACAGGCTACTAACGTTCTTACATAGACAATTACCCACAACCAATGAGAGCCTATGGCTACCCTAAATAAGGCTCCCAATCAGAGACAACCGAAATCAGCTGTCTCTAATTGGGAACTCATTCAGGTAACCATAGACTCTCCTAGATAACTAACCAACATAGACAACGCTAGACATATACACTCAACACAAAACCATCTACTACACCCCATAACCCCTTTTCCAAATAAACACCCAAAACCAACAAAACATAAACATTACCCATGTCACACCCTGACCTAACTAAAATAATAAAGAAAACAAAGAATAATAAGGCCAGGGCGTGACAGTAACCCTGGTAATATGACTGGTAAATAGAAAGAATAGAACAGGCCTGGAACCTGTAACCCTGGTAATATGACTGGTAAATAGAACAGGCTTGGAACCTGTAACCCTGGTAATATGACTGGTGAATAGAACAGGCTTGGAACCTCTAACCCTGGTAATATGACTGGTAAATAGAACAGGCTTGGAACCTCTAACCCTGGTAATATGACTGGTAAATAGAATGAATAGAACAGGCTTGGAACCTGTAACCCTGGTAATATGACTGGTAAATAGAATGAATAGAACAGGCTTGGAACCTGTAACCCTGGTAATATGAATGGTAATTAGAATGAATAGAACAGGCTTGGAACCTGTAACCCTGGTAATATGACTGGTAAATAGAATGAATAGAACAGGGACTGGAACCTCTAACCCTGGTAATATGACTGGTAAATAGAATGAATAGAACAGGCTGGGAACCTGTAACCCTGGTAATATGACTGGTAAATAGAATGAATAGAACAGGGACTGGAACCTCTAACCCTGGTAATATGACTGGTAAATAGAATGAATAGAACAGGCTTGGAACCTCTAACCCTGGTAATATGACTGGTAAATAGAATGAATAGAACAGGCTTGGAACCTCTAACCCTGGTAATATGACTGGTAAATAGAACAGGCTTGGAACCTGTAACCCTGGTAATATGACTGGTAAAAAGAATGAATAGAACAGGCTTGGAACCTGTAACCCTGGTAATATGACTGGTAAATAGAATGAATAGAACAGGCCTGGAACCTGTAACCCTGGTAATATGACTGGTGAATAGAACAGGCTTGGAACCTCTAACCCTGGTAATATGACTGGTAAATAGAATGAATAGAACAGGGACTGGAACCTCTAACCCTGGTAATATGACTGGTAAAAAGAATGAATAGAACAGGCTTGGAACCTGTAACCCTGGTAATATGACTGGTAAATAGAATGAATAGAACAGGCTTGGAACCTGTAACCCTGGTAATATGACTGGTAAATAGAATGAATAGAACAGGCCTGGAACCTGTAACCCTGGTAATATGACTGGTGAATAGAACAGGCTTGGAACCTCTAACCCTGGTAATATGACTGGTAAATAGAACAGGCTTGGAACCTCTAACCCTGGTAATATGACTGGTAAATAGAACAGGCTTGGAACCTCTAACCCTGTTAATATGACTGGTAAATAGAATGAATAGAACAGGCTTGGAACCTGTAACCCTGGTAATATGACTGGTGAATAGAATGAATAGAACAGGCTTGGAACCTGTAACCCTGGTAATATGACTGGTAAATAGAATGAATAGAACAGGCTTGGAACCTCTAACCCTGGTAATATGACTGGTAAATAGAATGAATAGAACAGGGACTGGAACCTGTAACCCTGGTAATATGACTGGTAAATAGAATGAATAGAACAGGCTTGGAACCTCTAACCCTGGTAATATGACTGGTAAATAGAATGAATAGAACAGGCTTGGAACCTGTAACCCTGGTAATATGACTGGTAAATAGAATGAATAGAACAGGCTTGGAACCTGTAACCCTGGTAATATGACTGGTAAATAGAATGAATAGAACAGGTTTGGAACCTGTAACCCTGGTAATATGACTGGTAAATAGAATGAATAGAACAGGTTTGGAACCTGTAACCCTGGTAATATGACTGGTAAATAAAATGAATAGAACAGGTTTGGAACCTGTAACCCTGGTAATATGACTGGTAAATATTCCTGGGTATACAAGCAAAGGCTGCCTGGTATTGTGATGCAATAATTTCCATGCACAAACACAGTTGATGAAAAACAAACAGCCATTGTCCCTACTGTCTCAGTGTGGTTACAGCCTGCACTGATGAGTGGAAATCTCATCATTAACAACCAACACTCAGGGACCCATAAATTCTAACTTTTTGTGTGTGTGTGTGTGTGTGTGAGCGTGTGAGTATGCACCAATGTTTATAGTTTCTGTACACATTAAATCTATCAGAGTTATTCAGGTTGATAGATTAATCTACTAGATGTCCTAGTGGACATGATACTGTATCTCTCATATAGTCTGTAATCTACTAGATGTCCTAGTGGACATGATACTGTATCTCTCATATATTCTGTAATCTACTAGATGTCCTAGTGGACATGAGACTGTATCTCTCATATATTCTGTAATCTACTAGATGTCCTAGTGGACATGAGACTGTATCTCTCATATAGTCTGTAATCTACTAGATGTCCTCATATAGTCTGTAATCTACTTTATGTCCTCATATAGTCTGTAATCTACTTTATGTCCTCATATAGTCTGTAATCTACTTTATGTCCTCATATAGTCTGTAATCTACTAGATGTCCTCATATAGTCTGTAATCTACTAGATGTCCTAGTGGACATGAGACTGTATCTCTCATATAGTCTGTAATCTACTAGATGTCCTAGTGGACATGAGACTGTATCTCTCATATAGTCTGTAATCTACTAGATGTCCTAGTGGACATGATACTGTATCTCTCATATAGTCTGTAATCTACTAGATGTCCTAGTGGACATGAGACTGTATCTCTCATATATTCTGTAATCTACTAGATGTCCTAGTGGACATGAGACTGTATCTCTCATATATTCTGTAATCTACTAGATGTCCTAGTGGTCATGTGACTGTATCTCTCATATATTCTGTAATCTACTAGATGTCCTAGTGGACATGAGACTGTATCTCTCATATAGTCTGTAATCTACTAGATGTCCTCATATAGTCTGTAATCTACTTTATGTCCTCATATAGTCTGTAATCTACTTTATGTCCTCATATAGTCTGTAATCTACTTTATGTCCTCATATAGTCTGTAATCTACTAGATGTCCTCATATAGTCTGTAATCTACTAGATGTCCTAGTGGACATGAGACTGTATCTCTCATATAGTCTGTAATCTACTAGATGTCCTAGTGGACATGAGACTGTATCTCTCATATAGTCTGTAATCTACTAGATGTCCTAGTGGACATGAGACTGTATCTCTCATATAGTCTGTAATCTACTAGATGTCCTAGTGGATATGAGTGTGTGTGTGCGTGTGACATTGGTTTTTCGTCTCTGATATTGTTCCTCGGTTGATTTTGGTTTGATTTCATCTCTGATTAGTTGTGATTTTCTCTCTCTCTCTCTCTCTCTCTCTCTCTTCTCTCTCTCTCTTCTCTCTCTCTCTTCTCTCTCTCTTCTCTCTCTCTGTCTCTCTCTCTTCTCTCTCTCTTCTCTCTCTCTTCTCTCTCTCTTCTCTCTCTCTTCTCTCTCTCTTCTCTCTCTGTCTCTGTCTTTGTCTCTCTCTCTCTCTCTCTCTCTCTCCCTCTGTCTCTCTCTCTCTCTCTTCTCTCTCTCTATTCTCCCTCTCTTCTCTCTCTCTTCTCTCTCTCTTCTCTCTCTTCTCTCTCTTCTCTCTCTTCTCTCTCTCTCTGTCTCTGTCTCTGTCTCTCTGTCTCTGTCTCTGTCTCTCTGTCTCTCTGTCTCTCTGTCTCTCTCTCTCTCTCTCTCTCTCTCTCTCTCTCTCTCTCTCTCTCTCTCTCTCTCTCTCTCTCTCTCTCTCTCTCTCTCTCTCTCTGTGTCCCTGTCCCTCTCTCTCTGTGTCCCTCTCCCTCTCCCTCTCCCTGTCCCTCTCCCTGTCTCTCTCTCTCTCTCTCCCTCTCTCTCTCTCTCTCTCTCTCTCTCTCTCTCTCTCTCTCTCTCTCTCTCTCTCTCTCTCTGTCTCTGTCTCTGTCTCTGTCTCTGTCTCTGTCTCTGTCTCTGTCTCTCTCTTTAATGTGACAGTAGAAAGCTGGCTAGCTATAGATATAGACGCGATGAAACATCCTATAGGGAGGAGGTCAGTGACCTGGCAGTGTGGTGCCGAGATAACAACCTCTCCCTCAACGTCCGTTAGTCCGAGGAGCTCATCGTGGACTACAGGAAACAGAGGAGCTCATCGTGGACTACAGGAAACAGAGGAGCTCATCGTGGACTACAGGAAACAGAGGAGCTCATCGTGGACTACAGGAAACAGAGGAGCTCATCGTGGACTACAGGAAACAGAGGAGCTCATCGTGGACTACAGGAAACAGAGGAGCTCATCGTGGACTACAGGAAACAGAGGAGCTCATCGTGGACTACAGGAAACAGAGGAGCTCATCGTGGACTACAGGAAACAGAGGAGCTCATCGTGGACTACAGGAAACAGAGGGGATGGACAGCGTGGACTACAGGAAACAGAGGAGCTCATCGTGGACTACAGGAAACAGAGGAGCTCATCGTGGACTACAGGAAACAGAGGAGCTCATCGTGGACTACAGGAAACAGAGGAGCTCATCGTGGACTACAGGAAACAGAGGAGCTCATCGTGGACTACAGGAAACAGAGGAGCTCATCGTGGACTACAGGAAACAGAGGGGATGGACAGCGTGGACTACAGGAAACAGAGGAGCTCATCGTGGACTACAGGAAACAGAGGAGCTCATCGTGGACTACAGGAAACAGAGGAGCTCATCGTGGACTACAGGAAACAGAGGAGCTCATCGTGGACTACAGGAAACAGAGGAGCTCATCGTGGACTACAGGAAACAGAGGAGCTCATCGTGGACTACAGGAAACAGAGGAGCTCATCGTGGACTACAGGAAACAGAGGGGATGGACAGCGTGGACTACAGGAAACAGAGGGGATGGACAGCGTGGACTACAGGAAACAGAGGAGCTCATCGTGGACTACAGGAAACAGAGGAGCTCATCGTGGACTACAGGAAACAGAGAAGCTCATCGTGGACTACATGAAACAGAGGAGCTCATCGTGGACTACAGGAAACAGAGGAGCTCATCGTGGACTACAGGAAACAGAGGAGCTCATCGTGGACTACAGGAAACAGAGGAGCTCATCGTGGACTACAGGAAACAGAGGGGATGGACAGCGTGGACTACAGGAAACAGAGGAGCTCATCGTGGACTACAGGAAACAGAGGAGCTCATCGTGGACTACAGGAAACAGAGGTGCTCATCGTGGACTACAGGAAACAGAGGAGCTCATCGTGGACTACAGGAAACAGAGGAGCTCATCGTGGACTACAGGAAACAGAGGAGCTCATCGTGGACTACAGGAAACAGAGGAGCTCATCGTGGACTACAGGAAACAGATGAGCTCATCGTGGACTACAGGAAACAGAGGAGCTCATCGTGGACTACAGGAAACAGAGGAGCTCATCGTGGACTACAGGAAACAGAGGAGCTCATCGTGGACTACAGGAAACAGAGGGGATGGACAGCGTGGACTACAGGAAACAGAGGAGCTCATCGTGGACTACAGGAAACAGAGGAGCTCATCGTGGACTACAGGAAACAGAGGGGATGGACAGCGTGGACTACAGGAAACAGAGGAGCTCATCGTGGACTACAGGAAACAGAGGGGATGGACAGCGTGGACTACACACTACATCAACGGGGATGTGGTGGAGCGGGTCGTGTCCAAATCACTAAGTACTTAAAATGAACACAACGTGCACAGTCGTTAAATAGAAGGCATGAACGGCAAATTACCCCCCGCAGGATTGTGAAAAGGTTTGGGTCCTCAAATCCTCAAAAAGTCCCACTGCTGCACCACTGAGAGCATCTTGACTTTTGGGAACAGCACTGCTTTCCCTCGCATGGTGCTACTGATGGTGGTGCGGACAGCCTAGTACATCACTGGGGCCGAGCTCCCAGCCATCCAGGACCTCTATACCAGGCGGTGTGAAAGGAAAGGCCCGGAAAATCGTTAAAGACTCCAGTCACCCAAGACATAGACTTTTCTCTCTGCTTCCGCACGGCAAGCGGTACTGGTGCATCAAGTGTGACACCAACAGGCTCCTGAACAGCTTACATCCCCAAGCCGTAGGACTGCTAAATAGCTAACAGAATGGCTAATTAAATAGCTAACAGAATGGCTAACTACATAGCTAACAGAATGGCTAACTAAATAGCTAACAGAATGGCTAACTAAATAGCTAACATAATGGCTAACTAAATAGCTGACAGAATGGCCTAACTAAATAGCTGACAGAATGGCTATCTAAATAGCTAACAGAATGGCTAACTAAATAGCTAACACAATGGCTAACTAAATAGCTAACATAATGGCTAACTAAATAGCTAACAGAATGGCTAACTAAATAGCTAACAGAATGGCTAACTACATAGCTAACAGAATGGCTAACTAAATAGCTAACAGAATGGCTAACTAAATAGCTAACATAATGGCTAACTAAATAGCTGACAGAATGGCCTAACTAAATAGCTGACAGAATGGCTAACTAAATAGCTAACAGAATGGCTAACTAAATAGCTAACAGAATGGCTAACTAAATAGCTGACAGAATGGCTAACTAAATAGCTGACAGAATGGCTAACTAAATAGCTAACATAATGGCTAACTAAATAGCTAACAGAATGGCTAACTAAATAGCTAACAGAATGGCTAACTAAATAGCTGACAGAATGGCTAACTACATAGCTAACAGAATGGCTAACTACATAGCTAACAGAATGGCTAACTAAATAGCTGACAGAATGGCTAACTAAATAGCTAACATAATGGCTAACTACATAGCTAACAGAATGGCTAACTACATAGCTAACAGAATGGCTAACTACATAGCTAACAGAATGGATACATGGACTATCTGAGTTGACCTTTGAATTTTGTTTATATTTTTGCATTTTCATTCTCTATGCACACCAACAGGATGCTGCACACACACACACACACACACACACACACACACACACACACACACACACACACACACACACACACACACACACACACACACACACACACACACACACACACACACACACACACACAGGAATCATGTATCCTGTATAGAGTATCATTACCCCCTATACATATCTACCTCCATCAATCCAGTATCCCTGCACATTGTTAATATATGGTACTGACCCTCCCTCCCTCCCTCCCTCCTTATGTCCATGCTTCAGAGGAGACGAGATGGAACTGATGGTGTGTGAATGTCAAAACTCTTTCAAAATGGAGGGAAAGAGAAAAGATGTGAGAGGAAAGAGGAAAAGGTTGCAGCTGGGGGGAACAATCCATTAAACAGGGCGTGTGAGGTGTGCTAATGTACATTCACCTTTCACCTCTTCGGTTTACCCTCACGCTGCTTTTTCTCTGTCTATTTTCACCTCTGTCTTTCCTCACCCTCACCTCCCTTTACCCTCTCTCTCTCTCTCTCTCTCTCTCTCTCTGTCTTTACCCTCTCACTATTTTACCCTCTCTCTCTCTCTCTCTCTCTCTCTCTCTCTCTCTCTCTCTCTCTCTCTCTCTCTCTCTCTCTCTCTCATTCTTTACCCTCTCACTATTTTACCCTCTCTCTCTCTCTCTCTCTCTCTCTCTCTCTCATTCTTTACCCTCTCTCTCTCTTTCTCTCTCTCCATCTCCCAGGTTATCTCCATTCCTCTGGCAGCCTTGACAACTCTTTAAAATAGGAGTGTGGATGTGTGTTAGTGGCTGTGTGTTAGTGGCTGTGTGTTAGTGGCTGTGTGTTAGTGGCTGTGTGTTA
>NC_074686.1:41397497-41409997 GCF_029448725.1 Salvelinus fontinalis | reverse complement strand
TAGTCTATACTCGGTTCCACACAGTGGTTCGCAGTCTCTACTTGGTTCCACACTGTGGTAGGTAGTCTCTACCTGGTTCCACATAGTTGTAGGTAGTCTCTACTTGGTTCCACACAATGGTAGGTAGTCTCTACTTGGTTCCACACAGTGGTAGGTAGTCTCTACTCGGTTCCACACAGTGGTAGGTAGTCTCTACTTGGTTCCACACAGTGGTAGGTAGTCTCTACTTGGTTCCACATAGTGGTAGGTGGTCTCTACTTGGTTCCACACAGTGGTAGGTAGTCTCTATTGGTTATACACAGTGGTAGGTAGTCTCTACTTGGTTCCACACAGTGGTAGGTAGTCTCTATTGGTTCCACAAAGTGGTATGTAGTCGCTATTGGTTCCACACAGTGGTAGGCGGTCTCTACTTGGTTCCACACAGTAGTAGGTAGTCTCTATTGGTTCCACACAGTGGTAGGTAGTCTCTATTGGTTCCACACAGTGGTAGGTAGTCTCTACTCGGTTCCACACAGTGGTAGGTAGTCTCTACTTGGTTCCACACTTTGGTAGGTAGTCTCTACTTGGTTCCACATAGTGGAAGGTAGTCTCTACTTGGTTCCACACAGTGGTAGGTAGTCTCTACTTGGTTCCACACAGTGGTAGGTAGTCTCTACTCGGTTCCACACAGTGGTTCGCAGTCTCTACCTGGTTCCACACTGTGGTAGGTAGTCTCTACTTGGTTCCACATAGTTGTAGGTAGTCTCTACTTGGTTCCACACAATGGTAGGTAGTCTCTACTTGGTTCCACACAGTGGTAGGTAGTCTCTACTCGGTTCCACACAGTGGTAGGTAGTCTCTACTTGGTTCCACACAGTGGTAGGTAGTCTCTACTTGGTTCCACATAGTGGTAGGTGGTCTCTACTTGGTTCCACACAGTGGTAGGTAGTCTCTATTGGTTATACACAGTGGTAGGTAGTCTCTACTTGGTTCCACACAGTGGTAGGTAGTCTCTACTTGGTTCCAAATAGTGCTAGGTAGTCTCTACTTGGTTCCACACAGTGGTAGGTAGTCTCTACTTGGTTCCACACAGTGGTAGGTAGTCTCTACTCGGTTCCACACAGTGGTAGGTAGTCTCTACTTGGTTCCACACAGTGGTAGGTAGTCTCTACTTGGTTCCACATAGTGGTAGGTAGTCTCTACTTGGTTCCACACAGTGGTAGGTAGTCTCTATTAGTTCCACACAGTGGCAGGTAGTCTCTACTTGGTTCCACACTGTGGTAGGTAGTCTCTATTGGTTCCACACAGTGCTAGGTAGTCTCTATTGGTTCCACACAGTGGTATGTAATCTCTACTTGGTTCCACACAGTGGTAGGTAGTCTCTACTTGGTTCCACACAGTGGTAGGTAGTCTCTATTGGTTCCACACAGTGGTAGGTAGTCTCTATTAGTTCCACACAGTGGCAGGTAGTCTCTACTTGGTTCCACACTGTGGTAGGTAGTCTCTATTGGTTCCACACAGTGGTAGGTAGTCTCTATTGGTTCCACACAGTGGTATGTAATCTCTACTTGGTTCCACACAGTGGTAGGTAGTATCTATTGGTTCCACACAGTGGTAGGTAGTCTCTACTTGGTTCCACACAGTGGTAGGTAGTCTCTATTGGTTCCACACAGTGGCAGGTAGTCTCTACTTGGTTCCACGCAGTGGTAGGTAGTCTCTACTTGGTTCCACACAGTGGTAGGTAGTCTCTACTTGGTTCCACACAGTAGTAGGTAGTCTCTACTTGGTTCCACACAGTGGTAGGTAGTCTCTACTTGGTTCCACACAGTGGTGGGTAGTCTCTATTGGTTCCAAACAGTGGTTAGGTAGTCTCTACTTGGTTCCACACAGTGGTAGGTAGTCTCTATTGGTTCCACACAGTGGTAGATAGTCTCTACTTGGTTCCACACAGTGGTAGGTAGTCTCTACTTGGTTTCACACAGTGGTATGTAGTCTCTACTTGGTTCCACACAGTAGTAGGTAGTCTCTACTTGGTTCCACACAGTGGTAGGTAGTCTCTATTGGTTCCACACAGTGGGAGGTAGTCTCTATTGGTTCCACAAAGTGGTAGGCAGTCTCTACTCGGTTCCACACAGTGGTAGGCAGTCTCTACTTGGTTCCACACAGTGGTAGGTAGTCAAGATTGGTTCCACACAGTAGTAGGTAGTCTCTACTCGGTTCCACACTGTGGTAGGTAGTCTCTATTGGTTCCACACAGTGGTAGGTAGTCTCTATTGGTTCCACACAGTGGTATGTAGTCTCTACTTGGTTCCACACAGTGGTAGGTAGTATCTATTTGTTCCACACAGTAGTAGGTAGTCTCTACTTGGTTCCAAACAGTGGTTAGGTAGTCTCTATTGGTTCCACACAGTGGTAGGTAGTCTCTACTTGGTTCCACACAGTGGTAGGTAGTCTCTACTTGGTTCCACACAGTGGTGGGTAGTCTCTATTGGTTCCAAACAGTGGTTAGGTAGTCTCTACTTGGTTCCACACAGTGGTAGGTAGTCTCTATTGGTTCCACACAGTGGTAGGTAGTCTCTACTTGGTTCCACACAGTGGTAGGTAGTCTCTATTGGTTCCACACAGTGGGAGGTAGTCTCTATTGGTTCCACAAAGTGGTAGGCAGTCTCTACTCGGTTCCACACAGTGGTAGGCAGTCTCTACTTGGTTCCACACAGTGGTAGGTAGTCAAGATTGGTTCCACACAGTAGTAGGTAGTCTCTACTCGGTTCCACACTGTGGTAGGTTGTCTCTATTGGTTCCACACAGTGGTAGGTAGTCTCTATTGGTTCCACACAGTGGTATGTAGTCTCTACTTGGTTCCACACAGTGGTAGGTAGTATCTATTTGTTCCACACAGTAGTAGGTAGTCTCTACTTGGTTCCAAACAGTGGTTAGGTAGTCTCTATTGGTTCCACACAGTGGTAGGTAGTCTCTACTTGGTTCCACACAGTGGTAGGTAGTCTCTACTTGGTTCCACACAGTGGTGGGTAGTCTCTATTGGTTCCAAACAGTGGTTAGGTAGTCTCTACTTGGTTCCACACAGTGGTAGGTAGTCTCTATTGGTTCCACACAGTGGTAGGTAGTCTCTACTTGGTTCCACACAGTGGTAGGTAGTCTCTACTTGGTTCCACACAGTGGTATGTAGTCTCTACTTGGTTCCACACAGTAGTAGGTAGTCTCTACTTGGTTCCACACAGTGGTAGGCAGTCTCTACTCGGTTCCACACAGTGGTAGGCAGTCTCTACTTGGTTCCACACAGTGGTAGGTAGTCAAGATTGGTTCCACACAGTAGTAGGTAGTCTCTACTCGGTTCCACACAGTGGTAGGTAGTCTCTACTCGGTTCCACACAGTGGTAGGTAGTCTCTACTTGGTTCCACACAGTGGTAGGTAGTCTCTACTTGGTTCCACACAGTGGTAGGTAGTCTCTATTGGTTCCACACAGTGGTATGTAGTCTCTACTTGGTTCCACACAGTGGTAGGTAGTCTCTACTTGGTTCCACGCATTGGTAGGCAGTCTCTACTTGGTTCCACACAGTGGTAGGTAGTCTCTACTTGGTTCCACACAGTGGTAGGTAGTCTCTATTGGTTCCACACAGTGGTAGGTAGTCTCTATTGGTTCCACACAGTGGTAGGTAGTCTCTACTTGGTTCCACACAGTGGTAGGTAGTCTCTATTGGTTCCACACAGTGGTAGGTAGTCTCTACTTGGCTCTCTCAAAATCAACGACATCCCATACAGTTAAGGTGAATATGATTCAGACACATTCACATCTTCCCCTTTTTGTTACGTTACAGCCTTATTCTAAATTTGATTAAATAACAATGTTCCCTCATCAATCTACACACAATACCCCATAATGACATCACAATACCCCATAATGACATCACAATACCCCATATTGACATCACAATAGCCCATAATGACATCACAATACCCCATAATGACAAAGCAAAAAATCAGAAATACCTTATTTACATCAGTATTCAGACCCTTTGCAATGAGACTCGAAATTGAGCTCAGATGCTTCATATGTCTGTTGATCGTCCTTGAGATGTTTCTACAACTTGATTGGACACCACCTGTGGTAAATTACACTGATTGGACGTGATTTCGAAAGTCTATATACAGTGCATTCGGAAAGTTATCAGACCCTTGACTTTTTCCACATTTTGTTATGTTACAACCTTATTATGAAGTGTATTACAGTATTAGTTTTTTTTGTCTCATTAATCTACACACAATACCCCATAATGACAAAGCAAAATCAGTAAAAAAATATATTTTGTCCATTTATTAAAATTAGAAACCTGAAATATCACATATTACGTAAGTATTCAGACCCTTTACTCAGTACTTTATTGAAGCACCTTTGGTAGTGATTACAGCCTCGCGTCTTCTTGGGTATGACGCTACAAGCTTGTGTTAGCAATTTAGGTTATTCTTCAATAACACAAACTCCAAAGCAAATCAGGGGGAGAAAAAAAAAGGTTTATTCAGAAAGGACAAATCAAGATGCTGGGAGTCCGATGTTCAGTCTCCCCTGTCCTCAGATTCTGTTATGCTGGGAGTCCGATGTTCAGTCTCCCCTGTCCTCAGATTCTGTTATGCTGGGAGTCCGATGTTCAGTCTCCCCTGTCCTCAGATTCTGTTATGCTGGGATTCCGATGTTCAGTCTCCCCTGTTCTCAGATTTTCCCCACTGAACAAAGGAACTGGATGCCATTTATAACTCCCCCCCACCTTAGCCTGGGGTTGACCAATCAGAAGTCCTTGCAGTACAACTGGGCCAATGGACAAATAACAAGTATCCTTGTAAGCTCTGAATTCCGGAGTGACATTCCACAGATTCTTAAAAGCTGTTGAACTGAAAACCTCCTATTATTGGTTAAAAGCTGTTGAACTGAAAACCTCCTATTATTGGTTAAAAGCTGTTGAACTGAAAACCACCTATTGACCATTAGTACTATATTTAGTTTAGCACTCTCGTCCTCTCAAACTCTGCATTGTGTATTTATCTTCCACATATTATTACACTTGGCACACCTGTATTTGGGGAGTTTCTCCCGTTCTTCTCTGCAGATCCTCTCAAGCTCTGTCAGGTTGGATGGGGAGTGTCACTGCACAACTATTTTCAGGTCTCTCCAGAGATGTTGGACCGGGTTCAAGTCCGGGCTCTGGCTGGGCCCCTCAAGGACATTCAGAGACTTGGCCCAAAGCCACTCCTGCATTGTCTTGGCTGTTTGCTTGAGGTCGTTGTTCTGTTGGAAGGTGAACCTTCACCCAGGTCTGAGGTCCTGAGCGCTCTGGAGCAGGTTTTCATCAATGATCTCTCTGTACTTTGCTCCGTTCATCTTTCCCTCAATCCTGGCAAGTCTCCCAGTCCCTGCCGCTGAAAAACATCCCCTAAGAATGATGCTGGCACCACCATGCTTCACCGTAGGGATGGTGCCACCACCATGCTTCACCGTAGGGATGGTGCCACCACCATGCTTCACAGTAGGGATGCTGCCACCACCATGCTTCACAGTAGGGATGCTGCCACCACCATGCTTCACCGTAGGGATGGTGCCACCACCATGCTTCACCGTAGGGATGGTTCCCGGATTCCTCAAGACGTGATGCTCAGGCCAAAGAGTTCAATCTTGGTTTCATCAGACCAGTGAATCTTGTTTCTCATGCTCTGAGAGTCCTTTAGGTGCATTTTCGTAAACTCCATGCAGGCTAACGTGCCTTTTACTGAGGAGTGTCTTCCGTCTGGCCACTTTACCATAAAGGCATAATTGGTGGAGTGCTGCAGAGATGATTCTCCTTCTGGAAGGTTCTCCCATCTCCACAGAGGAACTCTAGAGCTCTGTCAGAGTGACCAAGACCCTTCTCCCCCGATTGCGTAGTTTGGCTGGGCGGCCAGCTCTAGGAAGAGTCTTGGTGGTTCTAAACTTCTTCCATTTAAGAATGATGGAGGCCACTGTGTTCTTGGGGACTGTCAGGACCCGGTGCGAGAAACAGTCACTAATAATCGTCAGAACCCAGAAGATGAGGCAGACACAGCAGTACTAGAGATGGTGGTTTAATTAAAGAACAAAATCTTTAGGCAAAGAATCTAAATCCACAATGTCCAAACATAAAGCCAAGAAGCACAAAATGGATATCCTCCAAAATACAAAGAAACTCCAAAGTGGTAAAAACAGCAGGGAAAAACAAACCTCAAAAGACTACTCAAAAATACACAAGAACTAAACCAGAGAACCTCTGGAAAATCCAATAAGAGAATCATATGTTCAGAACAAGGCTTGGGCTGGGGCTGGGTGCTAACATACAAACACTGAGCAAGGAACTGAGGAACACACAGGGGTTAAATACTAACAAGGGAACGACACACAGGTGCAAACAATAATTAGAGCAAGGAAAAACTAAAGGTACAAAAAAGGTGCAATGGGGACATCTAGTGACCAAAACCTGAACAGTCCTGGCCAAAACCTGACAGACTCCCCCTCCTAGGAATGGCTCCTGACGTTCCTACCAGCCTTCTCAGGGTGGAGGGTCCTGAACTGACGAATGAGGTCAGGGTCCAGTATGTCGCCAGCAGCATACCACCCTGCATACCACTGCTGGCTTGCTTCTGAAGCTAAGCAGGGTTGGTCCTGGTCAGTACCTGGATGGGAGACCAGATGCTGCTGGAAGTGGTATTGGAGGGCCAGTAGGAGGCACTCCTTCCTCTGGTCTAAAAGATATCCCAATGCCCCAGGGCAGTGATTGGGGACACTGCCCTGTGTAGGTTGCCGTCTTTCGGATGGGACGTTAAACGGGTGTCCTGACTCTCTGAGGTCATTAAAGATCCCATGGCACTTATCGTAAGAGTAGGGGTGTTAACCCCGGTGTCCTGGCTAAATTCCCAATCTGGCTCTCAAACCATCATGGTCACCTAATAATCCCCAGTTTACAATTGGCTCATTCATCCCCCTCCTCTCCCCTGTAACTATTCCCCAGGTCGTTGCTGCAAATGAGGACGTGTTCTCAGTCAACTTACCTGGTTAAATAACGGTAAATAAATAATAAATAAATAAATGTCCTTGGCAGGAACCCAGGAGCGCTCCTCGGGACCGTAGCCTTCCCAGTCCACCAGATACTGCCAGGACCGCTGCACCCGGCGGGAATCCAGTATCCGGTGGACGGTATAAGCCGACTGGCCACCGATGACACGGGGCGGAGGGGGAGGTCTGCCTGCCGGGATAAGGGGAGAAAAAACAACAGGTTTTAATAAAGAAATGTGAAATGTTGGATTGATCTTAAGGGATCTGGGTAAGTGCAGGCGAAAAGTAACGGGATTGACTCTCCTGGCAATCTTAAAGGGACCGATGAATCTCTGGGACATCTTGCGAGACTCCACCCGTAGCGGTAAGTTCTTTGTTGAGAGCCATACTCTCTGGCCGGGGTACAGGGTAGGACCGGGACGGCGACGTCTGTTGGCTTGTCGTTGGTACTGCTGTGAGGAACGCAGAAGATTAAGACGTGCCTTCTTCCACGTTAGCCGACAGCGTCTGATGAACCTCGAGGCTGAAGGCACTCTGACTTCTGCCTCCTGGTCCGGGTACTCGGCCCAAACAACGAAGGATGACCATGTGGACGGGTTGTTGGAAACCATACACCTGAGGGTGGTTTCCAGCTCCTGATTCATCCTCTCAGTTTGGCCGTTGGACTCTGGATGGTACCCTGAAGATAAACTGGCCGTGGCCCCTATGAGTTGGCAGAAGGCCTTCCAAAACCTTGAGGCGAACTGGGGACCTCTGTCGGAAACCATATCTTGCGGAATGCCAAAGACTCGGAACACATGGTTAATCACCAACTCAGCAGTTTCCTTGGCAGAAGGTAATTTGGTCAAGGGAACAAACCTGGCCGCCTTAGAAAACCTGTCGATGATGACTAGGATCGTACTATTACCATGGGACGGAGGAAGGCCAGTAATAAAGTCCAACGAGATATGGGACCAGGGTCGGTGGGGAATAGATAAAGGGTGATGGAGTCCTTGAGGGCGGAGGTGAGAAGATTTGCCCTGGCAGCACACGGAACAGGCCTTGACGAAAGTAGCAACGTCTTCTTTTATGGTGGGCCACCAGAACTTAAACTGGATGAACTCCAAGGTGCGACCTACGCCCGGGTGACAGGTGAGTCGAGAGGAGTGCCCCCACAGAAGGACTTGGGACCTTGCTGCCTTGGGAACAAACAACCGATTGGCAGGACCTCCTCCAGGGCCCGGTTCGATGGCTTGAGCTTGTTTCACGGTATCCTCCACTCGCCACGAGATCGGAGCCACGATCTTAGCGGCAGGAAGGACAGTCATGTCAGTATCTTCTCGAATGGCAGGAGAGTAGATTCGTGACAAGGCGTCCGGTTTGAGATTCTTCGACCCGGGTCTATAGGTGAGGATAAACTGAAATCGGCTGAAGAAAAGAGACCATCGAGCTTGTCTGGAGTTCAACCGCTTAGCCTGCTGGATATACTCCAGATTTTTGTGGTCCGTAAGCACTTGAAACGGTTGAGAAGCCCCCTCGAGCCAGTGTCTCCATTCCTTCAATGCCATCTTAACCGCTAGGAGTTCACGATCCCCCACATCGTAATTCCTCTCGGTCGGGGTAAGCCGGTGAGAGAAGAAGGCGCAAGGATGAAGCTTCTTGTCTTCACCCCTCTGAGACAGGACAGCTCCAACACCAACCTCTGATGCGTCTACCTCCACCACAAAAGGTTCATCCGCCGTCGGTAGTGTCAGGATGGGAGCAGAGAGGATGCGCCGCTTGAGTCCTTGGAAGGCCGTCTCTGCTTCTCTTCCCCACAGAAACCTTGTGTTGCCACCCTTGGTTACAGCTGAGAGAGGGGCTGCCACCGAGGTGAAGATCTTGATGAACTTGTGGTAAAAGTTGGGTGTCTGAGTGTTTGTATCAGAGGAAACGCTGAACTTCCTTAACGGACTTGGGGGTGGGCCAATCCGCTACCGCCCCTACCTTCTTGGGGTCCATCTGGACTCGACCGGGTTCCACTATAAATCCCAGGAATTGTACTCGAGAGGAATGGAATTCACACTTTTCCGGCTTAACGTACAAATGGCTGTCTAGGAGGCGTTTGAGCACTTGTCTGACATGCTTAGTGTGTTCTTGAAGGGAGCTCGAAAAGATGAGGATGTCATCCAAGTAAACAAACACGAAGATGTTAAGCATATCCCTAAGCACATCGTTTATGAGCGCTTGGAACACAGCCGGGGCGTTGGTCAGGCCGAAGGGCATCACCGAGTATTCGTAGTGACCAGTAGGCGTGTTGAAAGCGGTCTTCCACTCGTCCCCGGGTTTGATCCGCAGAAGATGGTATGCGTTCCGTAGGTCAAGCTTAGTGAAGACAACTGCTTCCTGGAGCAGCTCAAAGGCTGTGGCCATAAGGGGTAGCGGGTAGCGGTTACGGACGGTTATGGCATTGAGTCCCCGGTAGTCGATGCAAGGTCGTAATCCACCGTCTTTCTTGGCCACAAAGAAAAACCCTGCTCCCGCCGGCGAGGTAGATGGACGCATGAGGCCTGCTGCCAGAGCGTTCCTTGATGTAGGTATCCATAGCAGCTCGTTCGGGAGGAGATAGGGAAAAGATCCGACCCCTGGGAGGGCAGGTTCCTGGAAACAGGTCGATGGTGCAATCGTAAGGTCTATGGGGTGGTAGTTTGGTGGCCCTCTGTTTGCTAAATACCGGTTTGAGGTCATGGTAACACTCGGGAACTCGGGACAGGTCGATGGATTCTAGAGACTCGGGAGGGGAACTCGGGAAGATACAAGTGGCTTGGCACGTAGGACCCCACTGCTTGATAGTGCCCACAGACCAGTCGATGTGAGGGTTATGGCTGTGAAGCCAGGGGTAACCAAGGACGAGAGGGAACTCGGAACAGGAGATCAGATGAAAGTTCATCACTTCCTGGTGTTGGGAAACTGAAAGTCGCAAGGGGGTAGTGGCACGAGTGACAAGTCCAGATCCCAAAGGGCTTCTATCCAACGTAGTAACCCTTATGGGGTCACTTAGAGGTTCAGAAGGAACGCCATTCTCCTTCGCCCAGACACCATCCATGAAGTTACCTTCGGCTCCAGAGTCTACCAAGGCTTGAAGAGGGAACTCGTGGTCGTCCCAGGAAAGGGTAACTGGAATGAGCAGGCGGGAGTTGGATGGATGGGAGGAGGTTATGTTTCCCGTTACAGTCCTCCCAGGCCTGCACGGGAGAGTGCGTTTCCCTGGAGCCCGGGACACGTGGAGCGGAAATGGCCCGGTTTGCCGCAATATAGACAGCATCGCTCCCTCATCCGGCGGTCTCTCTCAGCCTGGGAGATGCGTCCAACCTGCATGGGTTCTGGTGGAGCCAGCGAGGATAAAGGTGGAGACTCAGAGCTGGAACCGATAGGAGCTAGGGTGAGAGGTCTACGGATGAGTTCTCTCTCTCTCAGACGCTGGTCTATGCGCGAAGCCAACTTGATAATAAGGTACAAAAAAGGTGCAATGGGGACATCTAGTGACCAAAACCTGAACAGTCCTGGCCAAAACCTGACAGGGACCTTCAATGTTGCTGAATTTTTTTGGTACCCTTCCCCAGATCTGTGCCTCGACACAATCCTCTCAGAGCGGAAAATTCCCAATGGCTTCGTTTTTAATCTGACATGCACTGTTAAGTTTTAATATATAACATATTTGCACAACATTTTACAAGCCTGTTTTTGCTTTTCCATTATGGGGAATTGTGTCTAAAAGTGATTAGAGGGAGAAAAAAAACAATGTAATCCATTTTAGAATAAGGCTGTAACGTAACAAAATGTGGACAAGTGAAGGGGTTTAAATGCTTCCCATAATGCACTGTATAATTGGTCCATCTCTCTCTCTCGCTCCGTCTCTCTATGTCTCTCTCTCTCGCTCTCTCTATCTCTCTCTCTCTCTCTCTATCTCTCTCTCTCTCTCTCCGTCTCTCTCTCTCTCTTTCTCTCTCCCTCTCTCTCTCCCCCCATGATCAGGCAAAAGACTCTTGGCCCTTTCAGCCAGACGGTGCATCTCCTGACTTCCTGTCTGGGTCTCTAAACACAGGCAGAGAGCATCAGGGTCATTCTAATGCATAGTTAATGTTTTCCTCATACCTTTAAAGATAAACCTATCACATCACTTACAGTAAGACACTAAATGCTGTTAGAGCAATACTCTCTCTCTCTCTTGATCTATCTTGTTATGTGTGTGTGTGTGCGTGTGTCTCAGAGGGTGTCTGAGTCTGTTCGTAATGTATCAGAGGGTGTCTGAGTGTTTGTAATGTATCAGAGGGTGTCTGAGTCTGTTTGTAATGTATCAGAGGGTGTCTGAGTCTGTTTGTAATGTATCAGAGGGTGTCTGAGTCTGTTTATAATGTCTAAGAGGGTGTCTGAGTCTGTTTGTAATGTCTAAGAGGGTGTCTGAGTGCTAAATGCATAAGTATATACGGTATATATGTTTGTGTTTGTGTTAGCAGATGTTAATGCGAGTGTAGCGAAATGCTTGTGCTTCTAGTTCCGACAATGCAGTAATAACCAACGAGTAATCTAACCTAACAATTCCACAACTACTACCTTATACACACACGTGTAAAGGGATAAAGAATATGTACATAAAGATATCCTTTACTGAGTATCAATCCCGGATCCGGGATCACCCCCCACCCCCCCCCCCCACACTGATTAGCATAGCTAGCATAGCTTCACAATTAAATAGTAGCATCTAAATATCATTAAATCACAAGTCCAAGACACCAGATGAAAGATACAGATCTTGTGAATAACCCCATAATTTCTGTTTTTTAAAATGTTTTACAGGGAAGACACAATATGTAAATCTATTAGCTAAACACGTTAGCAAAATACACCATTTTTCCTTTGTCCACCATTTTCTCTCTCCACCACTAGCTATCACCAATTCGGCTAAACTAAGATATTGATAGCCACTAACCAAGAAAAAACCTCCTCAGATGACAGTCTGATAACATATTTATGGTATAGGATAGGTTTTGTTAGAAAAATGTGCATATTTCAGGTAGAAATCACAGTTTACAATTGCACCCACCGTCACAACTGGACTAGAATTACTAGAGAGAGCAACGTGTATGACCAATTTACTCATCATAAAACATTTCATAAAAATAGACAAAGCATAGCAATGGAAAGACACAGATCTTGTGATTTCAGACAATATTTCAGATTTTCTAAGCGTTGTACAGCGAAAACACAATAAATCGATAAGTTAGCATACCACATGTGCAAACAATACCAGGGCATCAATTCAAGCCAAAGAGAGAGTTAACGTAATCATCGCCAAAAGATATACATTTTTTCACTAACCTTCTCAGAATTCTTCCGTTGACACTCCTGTAACATCATATTACAACATACATATATTGTTTGTTCGAAAATGTGCATATTTAGCCATAAAAAAACGTGGTTGTACAATGA
>NC_074686.1:41384997-41392497 GCF_029448725.1 Salvelinus fontinalis | reverse complement strand
GAAAACCCATCCATATCTCTCTTTATATTCAATAAGACCTTGGTTGAAAATATGGCACCCCCAGAAAAAATTCCAAACAGGAAGTGGAATTTCTCAGGATTTTGCCTGCCAAATGAGTTCTGTTAATCTCACAGACTTAATTCAAACCGTTTTAGAAACTTCAGAGTGTTATCCAAAGTGTTTTCTATCCAATACTAGTAATATGCAAATATTAGCAACTATGACTGAGGAGCAGGCCGTTTACTCTGGGCACCTATGTGCACCTTTCATCCAAGCTACTCAATACTGCCCCCTGCAGCCATAAGAAGTTAACTCAAAAAGAGTTGAGGCCTCGATGCCATCTTGTTTCTGGGCTAAAAGCTCATTTGTCCAAACCTGTGCTCATCGACTTTTGTCTTCAAAGTCTTTTCCATTTAGAAGAAACGGCCTTGTCCGTTTGGTGATGTTTTGTCCATTTTCTGGTGGAATTTTCCGGGAACAGAGGAAAAATGACCAACAATTCAACATTTCATAAAAAGGAAACCAAATGTCAGAGAGAATTTATTTGATGACTTCCCGGTAAATCTGGCCCTGGGGCACGGCCTGGGGCTGTCTGCCTATTTAAATAAAACTCGCGGACGTCTTGCAAGAGACCGTACATTTGGAGATCCTCATCAACCATACGGGTAATGCCATCGGCGTCCTTTATGAGGGTAAGGGTAGGTAACAGCACATCCGCCAAGTTGATTCTCAACACGGGTGCCCCTCAGGGGTGTGGGCTCAACCCCTCCTGTAGTCCTTGTTCACTTATGACTGCACGGCCAGGCATGACTCCAACACCATCATTAAGTTTGCTGATGACACAACAGTGGTAGGCCTAATCATTGACAATGATGTGACAGCCTATAGGGATAATAATAACACAATAACACAAGTATTGACTTGAGGGAGTATGTCTCCAGTTAGGAAACGGTTCCTGCTTTATAATTGTTTTTCAGGTTAAAAATGTGCCCTTTACTGCCAAAGGCACAAAGTAACAAAACTATTTTCCACGCTTTATCCGTCCGCTTTGTCTGTGTTAAGAAGCAGTATTTTAACTGCTGCCTGTGGCTTGGCAGAGACCTGACCGTGTGATGCAATGACAACAACCTCTCCCTCAACGTGATCAAGACGAAGGAGATGATTGTGGACTACAGGAAAAGGAGGTATTTAATGGTATTGTGATGGATGAGGACATTAAGGGTATTGTGATGGATAACGAAAGTGATTAAGGGTATTGTGATGGATGAGGACATTACGGGTATTGTAATGGATAACGAAAGTAATTAAGGGTATTGTGATGGATGAGGACAGTGATTAAGGGTATTGTGATGGATGAGGACATTAAGGGTATTGTGATGGATGATACCAGTGGTTAAGGGTATTGTGATGGATGAGGACAGTGGTTAAGGGTATTGTGATGGATGATGACAGTGATTAACCTCTAACGAGTCACCCTCCCGGATTCCGGGATCCTCCTCATCAAAAAAGCTGACTAGCATAGCCTAGCCTAACGGGACAGGGATATCATATTATATAATTTCATGAAATCACAAGTCCAATACAGCAAATGAAAGATAAACATCTTGTGAATCCAGCCATCATTTCTGATTTTTAAAATGTTTTACAGCGAAAACACAATATATATTTATATTAGCTCACCACAATAGCCAAACACACAACGCCATGTTTTCACCATGTTTCCACCATGTTTCCACCGCAAAGGTAGCTTTCACAAAACCCACAAATAGAGATAAAATTAATCACTAACCTTGAACAACTTCATCAGATGACAGTTTTATAACATCATGTTATACAATATATTCATGTTTTGTTCGAAAATGTGCATATTTTAGGTATAAATCGTAGTTTTACATTGCAGCCACCATCACAAATAGCACCAAAACAGCCAGAATGATTACAGAGAGCAACGTGAAATACATAAATACTCATCATCATAAAACATTTATGAAAAATACATGGTGTACAGCAAATGAAAGATAAACATCTTGTGAATCCAGCCATCATTTCCGATTTTTAAAATGTTTTACAGCGAAAACACAATATATATTTATATTAGCTCACCACAATAGCCAAACACACAACGCCATTTATTCACAGGCCAACATAGCTTTCACAAAACCCTTTGCACAACTTCATCTGATGACAGTCTTATAACATCATGTTATACAATACATTTATGTTTTGTTGGACAATTTGCATATTTAGAGGTACAAATCCTGGTTTTACATTGTGAATATGTAGCAACAATTCACCAAAATCTCCGGAGACATTTTGGACAGTCACGTAATCTAACCAAAGACCTCATCATAAACTTTACTAAAAAATACATGTTGTGCAGCAAATGAAAGATACACTGATTCTTAATGCAACCGCTGTGTTAGATTTAAAAAAATAACTTTAGTACAACATACAGCATGCAATATTGTGAGACAGCGCTCACCTATTCTCCGCCTTGTTGGAGCCAACATATTCCACAAAAATACGAAATAACATCATAAATATTCTCTTACTTTTGATGATCTTCCATCAGAATGTTGTGCAAGGAGTCCTATTTCCAGAATAAATCGTTGTTTTGTTTTAGAATGTCCATTTCTTCTGTCGAATTAGCAACTTTGGCTAGCCATGTGGAGGGCACATGTCCAAGAAATCTTTGCTCACTGAACGAAAAATTCCAAAATTCCCAATAAACGTCGAATAAACTGGTCAAACTCGGTTGAAAATCCAACTTTATGATGTTTTTCTTATATGTTTCCAATAAAGTCAGAGCCGGAGCATTTCGTCGTGTATACCGAACGCTTTTCAGAAGACAATGTTACGATCCCTGGTGCGCAGTTGAAAACTGACAAAAGAGCGGACCTGTCACTCCAAAAGCTCTCATTCGGCCTCACATCAAGCTAGACACCCCATTCAACATTCTACTGCCTGTTGACATCTAGTGGAAGGCGTATGAAGTTCATACAGATCCATAAATATGAGCCAGTTGAATAGGCAGGCGCTGACACAGAGTCCCATTTTCAGAATTCTCACTTCCTGTTTGGAAGTTTGCTGCCAAATGAGTTCTGTTTTACTCACAGATATAATTTAAACAGTTTTAGAAACTTCAGTGTTTTTTATCCAATAGTAATAATAATATGCATATTGTATGATCTAGAACAGAGTACGAGGCCTTTTAATTTGGGCACGATTTTTTCCCAAAGTGAAAACAGGGCCCCCTATTAAGAAGAAGTTAAGGGTATTGTGATGGATAACGAAAGTGGTTAAGGGTATTGTGATGGATGATAACAGTAGTTAACGATATTGTGATGGATGAGGACATTAAGGGTATTGTGATGGATGAGGACAGTAGTTAATGATATTGTGATGGATGAGGACATTAAGGGTATTGTGATGAATGAGGACAGTGATTAAGGGTATTGTGATGGATGAGGGCAGTGATTAAGGGTATTGTGATGGATGAGGGCAGTGGTTAAGGGTATTGTGATGGATGAGGACAGTGATTAAGTGTATTGTGATGGATGAGGAGTGTGGTTAATGGTTGTGATGGATGAGGACAGTGGTTAATGGTTGTGATGGATGAGGACAGTGATTAAGGGTATTGTGATGGATGAGGACAGTGATTAAGGGCATTGTGATGGATGAGGACAGTGATTAAGGGTATTGTGATGGATGAGGACATTAAGGGTATTGTGATGGATGAGGACAGTGATTAAGTGTATTGTGATGGATGAGGACATTACGGGTATTGTGATGGATGAGGACAGTGATTAAGGGTATTGTGATGGATGAGGACAGTGATTAATGGTATTGTGATGGATGAGGACAGTGATTAATGGTTGTGATGGATGAGGACAGTGATTAAGTGTATTGTGATGGATGAGGACAGTGATTAAGTGTATTGTGATGGATGAGGACAGTGATTAATGGTATTGTGATGGATGAGGACAGTAATTAATGGTTGTGATGGATGAGGACAGTGATTAAGTGTATTGTGATGGATGAGGACAGTGATTAAGTGTATTGTGATGGATGAGGACAGTGATTAAGTGTATTGTGATGGATGAGGACAGTGATTAAGGGTATTGTGATGGATGAGGACAGTGATTAAGTGTATTGTGATGGACGACGACAGTGATTAAGGGTATTGTGATGGATGAGGACAGTGGTTAATGGTTGTGATGGATGAGGACAGTGGTTAATGGTTGTGATGGATGAGGACAGTGATTAAGGGTATTGTGATGGATGAGGACAGAAGTTAATGGTTGTGATGGATGAGGAGTGTGGTTAATGGTTGTGATGGATGAGGACAGTGATTAAGGGTATTGTGATGGATGAGGACAGAAGTTAATGGTTGTGATGGATGAGGAGTGTGGTTAATGGTTGTGATGGATGAGGACAGAAGTTAATGGTTGTGATGGATGAGGACAGTGGTTAATGGTTGTGATGGATGAGGACAGTGGTTAATGGTTGTGATAGAGAACGGAGAGACCGAGAAAAGAGGAAAGATAGAAGGAGGAAGAGAATCCCCTTTTGTTCTGGAACGAGGCCAGACGCACGATTGATGGGGTGTGATAGTGTAGTCCAACCCTGCACTCATCACATCCAATCAATGGAGAGAGCTACAGCACGACACGGTCAGATTTGAGTTAGACTCTGACTCTGTTGAACAGCACAGCAAATACTCTGGCCTTGGACAGAAGTTATAGACTGAGGCTGGCTCATATAGCATAGTCCTTGGGGAGAAGACAGTCGCATGGACACACACACATACACACACGCACACGCACACGCACACACAGACACAGACAAACACACACACAGACACACACACAGATAGACAAACAGACAGGCACACCGACACACACATACACACACACACACAAACACACACACACACACACACACAGACACACACACAGACAGACAGACAAACAGATAGGCACACCGACACACACACACATAAGCACAGAGAGACACACACTGTTAAAGGAATTTCATTCCTATATTTTCATTAACCAATTAAATTAAAACGCTCTGCCTATTCATAAGAATTTGTAAGATACTTATTTGCATTAAATGGACAGAAACCAGTCTCAAAATCAATCAATCAATATCGTTTATTCCCGAGAGTACTGACCATAGTACAATTTACATCAGGTTATATAATAATAATGACGTCATAGGTTTTAAAATGTCCCGTGCGGCTCAGTTGGTAGAGCATGGCGCTTGCAACGCCAGGGTTGTGGGTTCAATTCCCACGGGGGGACCAGGGTTCAATTCCCACGGGGGGACCAGGATGAATATGTATGAACTTTCCAATTTGTAAGTCGCTCTGGATAAGAGCGTCTGCTAAATGACGTAAATGTAATGTAAATGTAATGTCCTTCCTCCTCTCGGATACAATGGCAATACAGTTCACAAGCCTTCCCTCATTGTCTGCCACCTGTTAAACATTCTACTAGTAGCACAAGTTCTCTCCCCTCCTTGACATAATTTCCTGTAAGGAACACAGCATTCCAGACGGTCTGACAGAAAGTCCTTGTTCTAATTCTGGACTAAAACTACACACATTATATTCAGTATTATGATTATAATACGATTCATACATCCATACAGTAACATAGTAGTACTCTGTTTAGTTATAGTTCTAAGTTACATGTATACATAATTTAGTCATTATTCATAAAAATCCCATAACACACACACACACACACACACAAACAAACACAGAGAGACAGACACACACATAGACACAGACACACACACACACACACACACACACACACACACACACACACACACACACACACACACACACACACACACACACACAGACACAGACACAGAGACACACACACACACACACACACACACACACACACACACACACACACACACACACACACACACACACACACACACACACACACCAACACACACACACGCAGACACACACACACAGACAGACAGACAGACAGACAAAGAGACAGACACACAGCCACACACACAAGTACACACACACACACACACACACACACACATACACACACACACACACACACACACACACACACACACACACACACACACACACACACACACAGAGACACAGACACAGAGACGGACACACACACGCATACATACACACACACATAGAGATACACACACATAGAGACACAGACACAGACACAGATACAGATACACACACACACACACACACACACACACACACACACACACACACACACACACACACACACACACACACACACACACACACACACACACACACACACACACACACACACACACACACACACACACAGAGACACAGACACAGACACACATCACATACAACTCTCACTTTCCTCACAATTCTATTCCACCATCACTCTAAACTTATTACAACCTCTCTCTCTCTCCCCCTCTCTATCTCTCTCTTTCTCTCCACCTCTCTCTCTCACTCTCTACCTCTCTCTTTCTCTCCACCTCTCTCTCTCACTCTCTACCTCTCTCTTTCTCTCCACCTCTCTCTCTCCCCCTCTCTATCTCTCCCCACCTCTCTCTCTCCCCCTCTACCTCTCTCTTTCTCTCCACCTCTTTCTCTCCACCTCTCTCTCCCCCCCTCTCTCTCTCTACCTCTCTCTTTCTCTCCACCTCTCTCTTTCCCCCTCTCTATCTCTCTCCACCTCTTCCCCTCTGTCCTCTCCCTCTGGTTGTGCAGGTTAATGGGTAGCAGAGGTTTTTCATTGGGATGGTACACTTGGCTCATTCAGGTGGAAAGCCCTGATAATAGACTTCTCTGCTGTCCTCTCTGTGCTCCCTGTAGGGAACACACAGGCACTATCAGCCACAATCTATGTCATGGAGACTAGAGGTCAGAGAAACACTTAATGGAGTTGAAAATGTGATTACAAAGGTCCTTCTAGAAGATCCTTATTTATCCACAAAACAATAACAAATATTTCAGAAAAAAACGTGAATGTGTTGGTCACTGCTTCCATTTTGTATTAAATTAGTCCTTTTATAGACTGGCACCCAGGCTAGTCCTGTTGTAGACTGGTACCCAGGCTAGTCCTGTTGTAGACTGGTACCCAGGCTAGTCCTGTTATAGACTGGTACCCAGACTAGTCCTGTTGTAGACTGGTACCCAGGCTAGTCCTGCTATAGACTGGTACCCAGGCTAGTCCTGCTATAGACTAGTACCCATGTTAGTCCTGCTATAGACTAGTACCCAGGCTAGTCCTGCTATAGACTGGTACCCAGGCTAGTCCGATTGTAGACTGGTACGCAGTTTAGTCCTGTTATAGACTGGTACCCAGGCTAGTCCTGTTACAGACTGGTACCCAGGCTAGTCCTGTTGTAGACTGGTACCCAGGCTAGTCCTGTTATAGACTGGTACCCAGTCTAGTCCTGCTATAGACTGGTACCCAGACTAGTCCTGTTACAGACTGGTACCCA
>NC_074686.1:41307497-41379997 GCF_029448725.1 Salvelinus fontinalis | reverse complement strand
TACTGTCTTACTGTCTGACTGTCTGACTGTCTTACTGTCTGACTGTCTGACTGCCTGACTGTCTTACTGTCTTACTGTCTGACTGTCTGACGGTCTTACTGTCTGACTGTCTTACTGTCTGACTGTCTTACTTACTTACTGTCTGACTGCCTGACTGTCTGACTGTCTGACTGTCTTACTGTCTGACTGTCTGACTGTCTGACTGTCGGACTGTCTTACTGTCTTACTGTCTGACTGTCTGACTGTGTTACTGTCTTACTGCCTGACTGCCTGACTGTCTGACTGTCTGACTGTCTGACTGCCTGACTGTCTGACTGTCTGACTGCCTGACTGTCTGACTGTCTGACTGCCTGACTGCCTGACTGTCTGACTGTCTGACTGTCTGACTGTCTGACTGTCTGACTGTCTGACTGTCTTACTGTCTGACTGTCTTACTTACTTACTGTCTGACTGCCTGACTGTCTGACTTTCTTACTGTCTGACTGTCTTACTGTCTGACTGTCTGGCTGTCTTACTGTCTGACTGTCTTACTTACTTACTGTCTGACTGCCTGACTGTCTGACTGTCTGACTGTCTTACTGTCTGACTGTCTGACTGTCTGACTGTCTTACTGTCTGACTGTCTTACTTACTGTCTGACTGCCTGACTGTCTGACTGCCTGACTGTCTGTCTGTCTGACTGTCTGACTGCCTGACTGTCTGACTGTCTTACTGTCTGACTGTCTGACTGTCTGACTGTCTGACTGTCTGACTGACTTACTTACTTACTGTCTGACTGCCTGACTGTCTGACTGTCTGACTGTCTGACTGTCTTACTGTCTTACTTACTCACTCTCTGACTGTCTGACTGTCTGACTGTCTGACTGTCTGGCTGTCTGACTGTCTGACTGTCTGACTGCCTGACTGTCTGACTGCCTGACTGTCTGACTGTCTTACTGCCTGACTGTCTGACTGTCTTATTGTCTGACTGTCTGACTGTCTGACTGTCTGACTGTCTGACTGTCTGACTGTCTGACTGCCTGACTGTCTGACTGCCTGACTGTCTGACTGTCTGACTGCCTGACTGTCTGACTGTCTGACTGTCTGACTGCCTGACTGTCTTACTGTCTTACTGTCTGACTGTCTGACGGTCTTACTGTCTGACTGTCTTACTGTCTGACTGTCTTACTTACTTACTGTCTGACTGCCTGACTGTCTGACTGTCTGACTGTCTGACTGTCTTACTGTCTGACTGTCTTACTAACTTACTGTCTGACTGTCTGACTGTCTGACTGCCTGACTGTCTTACTGTCTGACTGTCTGACTGTCTGACTGTCTGACTGTCTGACTGTCTTACTTACTTACTGTCTGACTGTCGGACTGTCTTACTGTCTTACTGTCTGACTGTCTGACTGTCTGACTGCCTGACTGCCTGACTGTCTGACTGTCTGACTGTCTGACTGTCTGACTGTCTTACTTACTTACTGTCTGACTGCCTGACTGCCTGACTGCCTGACTGTCTGACTGTCTGACTGTCTTACTGTCTGACTGTCTGACTGTCTGACTGTCTGACTGTCTTACTGTCTGACTGTCTTACTTACTGTCTGACTGCCTGACTGTCTGACTGCCTGACTGTCTGACTGTCTGACTGTCTGACTGTCTGACTGTCTTACTGTCTGACTGTCTGACTGTCTGACTGTCTGACTGACTTACTTACTTACTGTCTGACTGCCTGACTGTCTGACTGTCTGACTGTCTGACTGTCTTACTGTCTTACTGTCTTACTTACTCACTCTCTGACTGTCTGACTGTCTGACTGTCTGACTGTCTGACTGCCTGACTGTCTGACTGCCTGACTGTCTGACTGTCTCACTGCCTGACTGTCTGACTGTCTGACTGTCTGACTGTCTTATTGTCTGACTGTCTGACTGTCTGACTGTCTGACTGCCTGACTGCCTGACTGCCTGACTGTCTGACTGTCTTACTGTCTGACTGTCTTACTGTCTTATTGTCTGACTGCCTGACTGTCTTACTGTCTGACTGTCTTACTTAATTGAGAAATTAAGTAACTCAACTAAACTCGATAAAAAGTAGAATAAACAGTAACATGAAGTTGAGATCAATGATATAAAGAATTATGGAGAAGAAAAAATGTTTTGTCAGAAAGACAAATTCAACTCCACCTTTCATAGAATCAGATGGTTTATTCATCACACAACCATGTGTAACGGCGTTCCTCTCTCTCTTCATAAGAAGAGGAGGAGTAGTGATCGAGCCAAGGCGCAGCGGGTTGTGAAAACATGATGAATTTTATTTACAAGACAAAACGAAACAAACTATACTTGAATAAACTAACAAAATAACAAAACGAAAATAGACAGACTCGTACGACGAACTAACATAACACACGCAGAACGAACGAACAAGTACTTACTACAAAAACGCACGAACAAACCGAAACAATCCCATATGGTGTAACATCGACACAGACACAGGAGACAATCACCCACAAACAAACAGTGAGAACACCCTACCTAAATATGACTCTTAATTAGAGGAGAACGCAAAACACCTGCCTCTAATTAAGAGCCATACCAGGCAACCAAAACCAACATAGAAACAGATAACATAGACTGCCCACCCAAAACACATGCCCTGACCTAAACACATACAAAAACAACATAAAACAGGTCAGGACCGTTACAGAACCCCCCCCTCAAGGTGCGAACGCCGGGCGCACCAGCACAAAGTCCAGGGGAGGGTCTGGGTGGGCAGTTGACCACGGTGGTGGCTCCGGCTCTGGACGCTGTCCCCACACCACCATAGTCACTCCCCGTTTCTGTCTTCCCCTCCCAATGACCACCCTAAAACTCACATCCCCTAAATAAACGGCCAGCACCAGGAGAAGGGGCAGCACCGGGACAAGGGGCAGCACCGGGACAAGGGGCAGCACCGGGACAAGGGGCAGCACCGGGACAAGGGGCAGCACCGGGACAAGGGGCAGCACCGGGACAAGGGGCAGCACCGGGACAAGGGGCAACACCGGGACAAAGGGCAGCACCGGGACAAGGGGCAGCACCGGGACAAGGGGCAGCACCGGGACAAGGGGCAGCACCGGGACAAGGGGCAGCACCGGGACAAGGGGCAGCACCGGGACAAGGGGCAGCACCGGGACAAGGGGCAGCACCGGGACAAGGGGCAGCACCGGGACAAGGGGCAGCACCGGGACAAGGGGCAGCACCGGGACAAGGGGCAGCACCGGGACAAGGGGCAGCACCGGGACAAGCGGCAACACCGGGACAAAGGGCAGCACCGGGACAAGGGGCAGCACCGGGACAAGGGGCAGCACCGGGACAAGGGGCAGCACCGGGACAAGGGGCAGCACCGGGACAAGGGGCAGCACCAGGATAAGGGGCAGCACCAGGATAAATGGCAGCACCGGGACAAGGGGCAGGTCCCGGCTGATATACTCTGGCAGATCCTGGCTGAGGAACTCTGGCAGGTCTATGCAGGCTGACTGCTCTCGACGCTCATGGCAGGCTGACGGCTCTCGACGCTCATGGCAGGCTGACGGCTCTCGACGCTCATGGCAGGCTGACGGCTCTCGACGCTCATGGCAGGCTGACGGCTCTCGACGCTCATGGCAGGCTGACGGCTCTCGACGCTCATGGCAGGCTGACGGCTCTCGACGCTCATGGCAGGCTGACGGCTCTCGACGCTCATGGCAGGCTGACGGCTCTCGACGCTCATGGCAGGCTGACGGCTCTCGACACTCATGGCGGGCTGACGGCTCTCGACGCTCATGGCTCTCTGACGGCTCTCGACGCTCATGGCTCTCTGACGGCTCTGGCTGCTCATGGCTCGCTGGCGGCTCTGGCAGATCCTGTCTGGTTGGCGGCTCTGGCAGATCCTGTCTGGTTGGCGGCTCTGGCAGATCCTGTCTGGTTGGCGGTTCTGGCAGATCCTGTCTGGTTGGCGGCTCTGGCAGATCCTGTCTGGCGGGCGGCTCTAGCGGCTCCTGTCTGGCGGGCGGCTCTAGCGGCTCCTGTCTGGCGGGCGGCTCTAGCGGCTCCTGTCTGGCGGACGGCTCTGTAGGCTCATGGCAGACGGGCGGCTTTGCAGGCTCATGGCAGACGGGCGGCTTTGCAGGCTCATGGCAGACGGATGGCTCAGACGCCGCTGGGGAGACGGATGGCTCAGATGGCGCTGGGGAGACGGATGGCTCAGATGGCGCTGGGGAGACGGATGGCTCAGATGGCGCTGGGGAGACGGATGGCTCTGGCCGGATACGGCGCACTGTAGACCTGGTGCGTGGTGCCGGAACTGGAGGCACCGGGCTAAGGATAAGCACCTTCCTACTAGTGCGGGGAGCAGGGACAGGGCACACTGTATTCTCAAAGCCCACTCTATACCTGATGCGAGGTACCGGCACTGGTGACACCGGGCTGAGGACAAGCACATCAGGATTAGTAGGGGGAGAAGATACAGTGTGTTCAGGGCTCTGGAGACGCACAGGAGGCTTTGTGCGTGGTGCCGGAACTGGAGGCACCGAACTGGATACACGCACTACAGAGAGAGTGCGTGGAGGAGGAACTGGGCTCAGGAGACGCACTGGTAGCCTAGTGCGTAGTGTAGGCACTGTAGGTACTAGGCTGGGGCGGGGAGGTGGCGCCGGAAATACCGGACCGTGGAGGCGTACTGGCACTCTTGAGCATTGAGCCTGCCCAACCTTACCTGGTTGAATGCTCCCGGTCGCCCGACCAGTGCGGGGAGGTGGAATAACCCGCACCGGCCTATGTAGGCGAACCGGGGAAACCATGCGTAAGGCCGGTGCCATGTATGCCGGCCCGAGGAGACGCACTGGAGACCAGACGCGTTGAGCCGGCCTCATGACACCTGGCTAAATACCCAATCTAGCCCTACCAGTGCGGGGAGGTGGAATAACCCGCACTGGGCTATGCACTCGTACAGGAGACACCGTGCGCTCTACTGCGTAACACGGCGCCTGCCCGTACTCCCGCTCTCCACGGTAAGCCTGGGAAGTGGGCGCAGGTCTCCTACCTGCCCTTGGCCCACTACCTCTTAGCCCCCTCCCAAGAAATTTTGGGGAATTACTTACGGGCTTTTTGGGCTTCCGTGCCAGACGCGTTCCCTCATAGCTCCGGTTCCTCTCTCCGGTAGCCTCTGCTCTCCTCAGTGCCTCCAGCTGTTCCCATGGGAGGCGATCCCTACCAGCCAGGATCTCCTCCCATGTGTAGCAACCCTTTCCGTCCAATATATCGTCCCATGTCCATTGCTCCTTCTTTTCCTGTCCCTTACTCCAATTACTCCGCTGCTTGGCTCTGGAATGGTGGGTGATTCTGTAACGGCGTTCCTCTCTCTCTTCATAAGAAGAGGAGGAGTAGTGATCGAGCCAAGGCGCAGCGGGTTGTGAAAACATGATGAATTTTATTTACAAGACAAAACAAAACAAACTATACTTGAATAAACTAACAAAACGAAAATAGACAGACTCGTACGACGAACTGACATAACACACGCAGAACGAACGAACAAGTACTTACTACAAAAACGCACGAACAAACCGAAACAATCCCGTATGGTGTAACATCGACACAGACACAGGAGACAATCACCCACAAACAAACAGTGAGAACACCCTACCTAAATATGACTCTTAATTAGAGGAGAACGCAAAACACCTGCCTCTAATTAAGAGCCATACCAGGCAACCAAAACCAACATAGAAACAGATAACATAGACTGCCCACCCAAAACACATGCCCTGACCTAAACACATACAAAAACAACATAAAACAGGTCAGGACCGTTACACCATGTGATGTTGCCAATTAATTTAAGGATTACTTCATTGGCTAAGTGGGCAAATTAAACGAGCCACTATATTCATGCATAAAAAAACTGATAATGAAGTAAAGATTTGAAAGTTAGAATTTTGTAAAGTTAGAACAATTAGTATCTATCAATAATGACAAACCTCCTGGCAGCTGACTCTATAGCCACTCCAAGGTAATTCCACTAGCCAAGAGCGGTAAAACTGCCTTTAATGGTTCTAACAGCAGTCACACCCTGGCCTTAGTATTCTTTGTTTTCTTTATTATTTTAGTTTGGTCATTGTGTGACAAGCGGTGGATTGTTTAGTTTTTTAACTTGTCTAGGTTGTTTTTGTATGTCTATGGGTTTTTGACTAGTCTAGGTAGTTATATGTCTATGGTTGCCTAGATTGGTTCTCAATTAGAGGCAGCTGTTTATCGTTGTCTCTGATTGGGAGGTCCATATTTAGGCAGCCATATTCCTTGAGTATTTCGTGGGTGATTGTCTATGTGTTAGTTGCCTGTGTCTGCACTTTTCATATATAACTTCACGTTCGTTTTGTAAGTTTGTTTAACAAAGAGTTGTAGTCTGTTTTGGAATGGGTGACTAGTAACCAGTAGTCCTGAACATCTCTAAAACTAAGAGCATTGTATTTGGTACAAATCATTCCCTAAGTTCTAGACATCAGCTGAATCTGGTAATGAATGGTGTGGCTGTTGAATAAGTTGAGGAGACTAAATGACTTGGCGTTACCTTAGATTGTAAACTGTCATGATCAAAACATATAGATTCAATGGTTGTAAAGATGGGGGGGAGGTCGATCAGTAGTAAAGAGATGTTCTGCTTTTTTGACACCACACTCCTAAAAGCAAGTCCTGCAGTCTCTAGTTTTATTGTATCTTGATTATTGTCCAGTCGTGTGATCCAGTGCTGCAAGGAAAGATCTAGTTAAGCTGCAGCCGGCCCACAACAGAGCAGCATGTCTTGCTCTTCATTGTAATCAGAGGGCTGATATACTGTAAATACTATGCATGTCATTCTCTCTTGGCCAAGAGATGAGAAGAGAGCATCCACTTCTTATTTTTTTTATAAGAAACATTAATGTGTTGAAAATTCCAAAATGTTTGCATGGTCACCGTAAACACAGCTATGACACACACACACTTAGCCCACCAGACGTGCCACCAGGGATCTTTTCACAGTCCCTAAATCCAGAACAAACTCAATAAAGAGTACAGTATTAATATAGAGCCCTTATTGCATGGAACTACCTTCCATCTCATGTTGCTCAAATGGACAGCAAACCTGGTTTTAAAAACAGATGAAAGCAAACACCTCGCCTCTCCCTTATGTGACCTAGATAGTTGGTGTGTATTGATGTAGGCTACGTGTGCCTTTTATTTTTATTGAGGTATTCCTGTCCTTGAGCTGTTCTTGTCTATTGACGTTCTGTATTATGTCATTCTGTATTGTTTCATGTTTTGTGTGGACCCCCAGGAAGAGTAGCTGCTGCTTTCGCAACAGCTAATGGGGATCCTTATAAAATACCAAAATATCAAATACCTGTCTAGCCGAGATGGTTTTGTTGAACTGTACTTGTGTTGTATGATGGGTAATCTGACCTGAAGTATTTGCTGCTATTTGTACCAGCTACAGTTGTTTTGATTGTTAATAACCTGTTATTAGAGCTCTTACTATATGTGCCCATATTCATAAAGTATCTCAGAGTAAGAGAGAGCTGATTTAGGATCAGGTCCTCCCTGTCTTTTTAAATTATAATCTAAACTGATCCTAGATCAGCCCTTCTACGCTTTGTGAAAACTGGTCCTGGACTGATTTCCAGATGGCTCGCTCTGTAAGTCTTTGTCCGTCCTGCCCGTCTTATATCACATTGCTGTTTGCTGAACGTTCCTCTCTCTGTGTATGTTTCTGATGACTTGTGTCCATTCCTGTGTTTCCGTAGATTGACAGGGTTCCAGCTGCCGTCGCCCATAGTGAGCACAGGACCCAGGCTAACACTGTGGCTGCTGTCAGACTATGCTGTCAGTGGACAAGGCTTCAAAGCCATCTATGAAGGTAACTTCCTATACTGAAATAAAGTCTTGCAAAACCTATAGAGGTAACATATGCCTCCCTCTCTCGCTCGCTCTCTCTCTCTCACACTCTCTCTCTCCCTCTCACTCCCTCTCTCCCTCTCTCTCTCTCTCTCTCTCTCTTTCTCTCTCTTTCTCTCTCTCCCTCTCTCTCCCTCTCTCTCCTGCTCTCTCCCCCCTGCTCCCTCTCTCTCTCTCTTTTCTCTCTCACTGACTTTAATGTTCTCATTCTCTGTCTCTCCCTGTAATCTACCTCCTCCTCCTCCTCCTCCTCATTCTAGTCTGTGAGTAGTCCATTACTGATTCCTTTGACATGTCAGGGCACCGTCCCTAAGTCCTAAGAAGTAAAGCTAAAGCTTCTACCTTCACAAAAGCCCCTTCAGTAGATATAATGACGTAAAACATCAGGACAGCAGGTCAACAAGGCATTGACTTCTGAACACATCCCATCGAACAGACGATATACTGTAACCTACTGTACTCCTACGGCTGTGGCGAGCATGACGTTTCGTCAGCCGGGAACAGTCATGCAAATATCTGCTGGTCATTTACATAAGCACATGAAGTATCTCATGTTGTAGTATCTCATGTAGTAGTACCTCATATCTCATATAGTAGTATCTCATGTAGTAGTATCTCATGTAGTAGTATCTCATGTAGCAGTATCTCATGTAGTAGTATCTCATATAGTAGTGTCTCATATAGTAGTATCTCATGTAGTAGTATCTCATATAGTAGTATCTCATGTAGTAGTATCTCATATAGTAGTATTTCATGTAGTAGTATCTCATGTAGTATTATCCCATGTAGTAGTATCTCATATAGTAGTATTTCATGTAGTAGGATCTCATATAGTAGTATTTCACATAGTAGTATCTCATGTTGTAGTATCTCATGTAGTAGTATCTCATGTAGTAGTATCTCATGTAGTAGTATCTCATGTAGTAGTATCTCATGTAGTAGTATTTCATGTAGTAGTATTTCATGTAGTAGTATTTCATGTAGTAGTATCTCATATAGTAGTATCTCATGTAGTAGTATCTCATGTAGTAGTATCTCACGTAGTAGTATTTCACGTAGTAGTATCTCATGTAGTAGTATCTCATGTAGTAGTATCTCATGTAGTAGTATCTCATATAGTAGTATCTCATATAGTACTATCTCATGTAGTACTATCTCATGTAGTACTATCTCATGTAGTACTATCTCATGTAGTACTATCTCATGTAGTACTATCTCACATAGTACTATCTCACATAGTACTATCTCACATAGTAGTATATCACATAGTAGTATATCACGTAGTAGTATATCACGTAGTAGTATCTCATGTAGTAGTATCTCATGTAGTAGTATCTCATGTAGTAGTATCTCCAGTAGTAGTATCTCAGGTAGTAGTATCTCAAGTAGTAGTATCTCATATAGTAGTATCTCAGGTAGTAGTATCTCATATAGTAGTATCTCAGGTAGTAGTATCTCAAGTAGTACTATCTCAGGTAGTAGTATCTCATATTTTTATTTTTTATTTCACCTTTATTTAACCAGGTAGGCTAGTTGAGAACAAGTTCTCATTTGCAACTGCGACCTGGCCAAGATAAAGCATAGCAGTGTGAACAGACAACAACACAGAGTTACACATGGAGTAAACAATAAACAAGTCAATAACATGGTAGAAAAAAAAGAGAATCTATATACAATGTGTGCAAAAGGCATGAGGTAGGCAATAAATCGAGTAATTACAATTTAGCAGATTAACACTGGAGTGATAAATCATCAGATGATCATGTGCAAGAAGAGATACTGGTGTGCAAAAGAGCAGAAAAGTAAATAAATAAAAGCAGTATGGGGGGTGAGGTAGGTAAATTGGGTGGGTAGTTTACAGATGGACTATGTACAGCTGCAGAGATCGGTTAGCTGCTCGGATAGCAGATTTTTAAAGTTGTTGAGGGAGATAAAAGTCTCCAACTTCAGAGATTTTTGCAATTCGTTCCAGTCGCAGGCAGCAGAGAACTGGAAGGAAAGGCGTCCAAATGAGGTTTTGGCTTTAGGGATGATCAGTGAGATACACCTGCTGGAGCGCGTGCTACGGGTGGGTGTAGCCATCGTGACCAGTGAACTGAGATAAGGCGGCACTTTACCTAGTATAGCCTTGTAGATGACCTGGAGCCAGTGGGTCTGACGACGAACATGTAGCGAGGGCCAGCCGACTAGGGCATACAGGTGGGTCGTATAAGGTGCTTTAGTAACAAAACGGATGGCACTGTGATAAACTGCATCCAGTTTGCTGAGTAGAGTATTGGAAGCTATTTTGTAGAAGTCGAGGATCGGTAGGATAGTCAGTTTTACTAGGGTAAGTTTGGCGGCGTGAGTGAAGGAGGCTTTGTTGCGGAATAGAAAGCCGACTCTAGATTTGATTTTGGATTGGAGATGTTTGATATGAGTCTGGAAGGAGAGTTTGCAGTCTAGCCAGACACCTAGGTACTTATAGATGTCCACATATTCTAGGTCGGAACCGTCCAGGGTGGTGATGCTAGTCGGGCGTGCGGGTGCAGGCAGCGAACGGTTGAAAAGCATGCATTTGGTTTTACTAGCGTTTAAGAGCAGTTGGAGGCCACGGAAGGAGTGTTGTATGGCATTGAAGCTCGTTTGGAGGTTAGATAGCACAGTGTCCAAGGAAGGGCCGGAAGTATACAGAATGGTGTCGTCTGCGTAGAGGTGGATCAGGGAATCGCCCGCAGCAAGAGCAACATCATTGATGTATACAGAGAAAAGAGTCGGCCCGAGAATTGAACCCTGTGGTACCCCCATAGAGACTGCCAGAGGACCGGACAACATGCCCTCCGATTTGACACACTGAACTCTGTCTGCAAAGTAGTTGGTGAACCAGGCAAGGCAGTCATTAGAAAAACCGAGGCTACTGAGTCTGCCGATAAGAATATGGTGATTGACAGAGTCGAAAGCCTTGGCCAGGTCGATGAAGACGGCTGCACAGTAATGTCTTTTATCGATGGCGGTTATGACATCGTTTAGTACCTTGAGCGTGGCTGAGGTGCACCCGTGACCGGCTCGGAAACCGGATTGCACAGCGGAGAAGGTACAGTGGGATTCGAGATGGTCAGTGATCTGTTTGTTGACTTGGCTTTCGAAGACCTTAGATAGGCAGGGCAGGATGGATATAGGTCTGTAACAGTTTGGGTCCAGGGTGTCTCCCCATTTGAAGAGGGGGATGACCGCGGCAGCTTTCCAATCCTTGGGGATCTCAGATGATACGAAAGAGAGGTTGAACAGGCTGGTAATAGGGGGTGCGACAATGGCGGCGGACAGTTTCAGAAATAGGGGGTCCAGATTGTCAAGCCCAGCTGATTTGTATGGGTCCAGGTTTTCCAGCTCTTTCAGAACATCTGCTATCTGGATATGGGTAAAGGAGAAGCTGGGGAGGCTTGGGCGAGTAGCAGCGGGGGGGGCGAGGCTGTTGGCCAAGGTTGGAGTCGCCAGGAGGAAGGCATGGCCAGCCATTGAGAAATGTTTGTTGAAGTTTTCGATTATCACGGACTTATCAGTGGTGACCGTGTTACCTAGCCTCAGTGAAGTGGGCAGCTGGGAGGAGGTGCTCTTGTTTTCCATGGACTTTACAGTATCCCAGAACTTTTTTGAGTTAGAGCTACAGGATGCAAATTTCTGCTTGAAAAAGCTGGCCTTTGCTTTCCTGACTGACTGCGTGTATTGGTTCCTGACTTCCCTGAACAGTTGCATATCGCGGGGCCTCTTCGATGCTATTGCAGTTCGCCACAGGATGTTTTTGTGCTGGTCGAGGGCAGTCAGGTCTGGAGTGAACCAAGGGCTATATCTGTTCTTGGTTCTGCATTTTTTGAACGGAGCATGCTTGTCTAATATGGTGAGGAAGTAACTTTTAAAGAATGACCAGGCATCCTCAACTGACGGGATGAGGTCAATATCCTTCCAGGGTACCCGGGCCAGGTCGATTAGAAAGGCCTGCTCGCAGAAGTGTTTTAGGGAGCGTTTGACAGTGATGAGGGGTGGTGGTTTGGCCGAGGACCCGTGGCGGATACAGGCAATAAGGCAGTGATCGCTGAGATCTTGATTGAAGACAGCAGAGGTGTATTTGGAGGGCAAGTTGGTCAGGATAATGTCTATTAGGGTGCCCATGTTTACGGATTTAGGGTTGTACCTGGTGGGTTCCTTGATGATTTGAGTGAGATTGAGGGCATCAAGCTTAGATTGTAGGACTGCCGGGGTGTTAAGCATATCCCAGTTTAGGTCACCTAACAGAACAAACTCTGAAGCTAGATGGGGAGCGATCAATTCACAGATGGTGTCCAGGGCACAGCTGGGAGCTGAGGGGGGTCGGTAGCAGGCGGCAACAGTGAGAGACTTATTTCTGGAGAGATTAATTTTTAAAGTTAAAGATATAGTAGTATCTCAAGTAGTAGTATCTCAAGTAGTAGTATCTCAAGTAGTAGTATCTCATGTAGTAGTATCTCAAGTAGTAGTATCTCAAAGCCTACAAGCCACTGTTGCAGACCTTTGGAACATCTACATTTTAAAATTTCTAATATATCCATGTAGCATGGCCTACATCTTTACAATGAATCCATTGTTTATTTTAGGCTAGTCTAAAGAAACATTGGCCTATGATATGAAGAACATTTTCATTGGAAAAGAATAGCATATTCTTGATCTGGCAATGGCTGTGGGCTACACTAGTTCATTTAGCAGACAAACTATTTCTGAGGGAGTGTGCACATTCTGTGTTGAGCAGTTAACAAAGTGATCATTTGAAACAGGTTCTCCTGTATGCTTTTAATTTAGAGTTATTTATGTAAATTCAGTTGCGATACAAACCGTAGGCTATATGTTTTGATTTTTTTTTTCTTTTTTTCTTTTTTTTAAAATTTTTATCCCATTTTCACCCCAATTTTCGTGGTATCCAATCGCTAGTAATTACTACCTTGTCTCATCGCTACAACTCCCGTACGGGCTCGGGAGAGACGAAGGTCGAAAGCCATGCGTCCTCCGAAGCACAACCCAACCAGCCGTACTGCTTCTTAACACAGCGCGCCTCCAACCCGGAAGCCAGCCGCACCAATGTGTCGGAGGAAACACCATGTACCTGGCCCCCTTGGCTGGCGCGCACTGCGCCCGGCCCGCCACAGGAGTCGCTGGAGCGCGATGAGACAAGGATATCCCTACCGGCCAAACCCTCCCTACCCCGGACGACGCTATGCCAATTGTGCGTCGCCCCACGGACCTCCCGGTCGCGGCCGGCTGCGACAGAGCCTGGGCGCGAACCCAGAGACTCTGGTGGCGCAGTTAGCACTGCGATGCAGTGCCCTAGACCACTGCTCCACCCGGGAGGCCCATGTTTTGATTTCTAATACATTCTAGGGCTGCGTGATGCGACTATTTGAAAAAAAACTCACATGAAAGGAATGTGCTCTGCTCGGTTTCTCGTGCAGGACACACTTCATCAGTCTCTCATTCACAATTTGGCAATATCTTGATAATATTCTCTACACATCAGACTATTCTCAATTTAATCTGGTCTTTACATATTACCTACTGATGTAGGTGTGGAATATATATTATTTTAGACTGGCCCACAAAAAAAATGGTAATAAGCCCTCGAATAGAGAACAGAGGAAGGGCTTCCTGCTGTTACGTTTATAACAGGTAGGCTACACCAGTTATAAAGCCGATGAATGTGTTGAGCAATAAATAGGCAGAATGACCAAGCTTGGATCCTCTTTTAAATAGTGGCCAGTCATAGCTCTCATTTCACACGCGACTGTACAATGATTGGGCTTATAAGAACAACTGTGTCACTAGGCTCTGTAAGCTATGGGACCTCCAACCCTGTTCCAGGGGTCCTAGATCTATAGGCTGGCTTAGTTATTTGGCCACTTTAGTTGTGATACAAACCTTATTAAAACACATAAGTCTATCGGCTAGGCTATGATTTATAAGAAGAAAAAGAAATGCACACCTATTTAGGCGAAGTGCTGGCTAGCGGAGTAGAAAACTTGAAAATAAAAGGAGAGCCGCACACTCTAGGAGCTCAGATGCAAAAATGTAATATCCAACGTTTCGACAGCCAAGCTGGCTTCATCAGGGTATAATCAAACACTGCGGGATGACTCGTTTATATAGGGTCAAATGACACACAGGTGTCTGTAATCATGGCCAGGAGTGGCCTAATATCGTTGGCTAATTCTCAAATATTAAAATGGCATACAAACAGAATACAAAAAACAAATGGATAGCATACGATCATAGATTCATTTTAGACTACACAAGCTTACAAACAATTACAAAGTCACAATATTCACAAGAATGTCTTCGGATCAAAGTCTACGTTGAGACCGAAGGGAGCAAGGGTCTTTAAGTGAAAGATCCAGGCAGCCTCTCGTTTTAACAAGACATTATCAAGGTCACCCCGTCTCCTAGGGAGGGTGACATGTTCGATGCCATTATAACGTAGAGATGAAATCGAGTGGCCTGCCTCCATAAAGTGGGCCGCAACTGGGTCAGTCGAGTTTTTGAACCTAATGGTGCTACGATGCTCCGAGATACGTACTTTTAATTCGCAGCTTTGTTTTACCCACATCATTTTTACCACAAGGACAAGTTATAAGATAAATAACTGCCTAGGCTATGATTTGAACAATTTGAGAGAGAAAAAAAATGCATGCACTGTTTCTTGCCTTAGACTGCACAGGCTGGGCATCATTCACAAGTGATCATATTCTCACCCATCAGGCTATTCTTGTCTTTACATACACTAACTATTACATGTGTGAAATTAGTTCAGGGGAAAAACTATTTAATCTGTATGCACTTGAATAGCAAATGGAGGCTTTCCCACAATTCATTTTCATGCCAGCCAGGTAGGCTAGTCTGGCTATGAAGCGAAGCAATGTGCTTAACATTAGGAAATAGTATGTAAGGATCTACGTTGGGAAGGAAGTTCAGGGAGTGAGTACATTTTAATAAATAAATGGACAAAACAAGAAACACTAACAGTGCACCGACATGAAACTGCAACAATGACGACTGGGGAAGAAAGTGACGGACATATAAAGGGCAGGTAATCGAGGAGGTGATGGAGTCTAGGTGAGCGTCATTATGCGCTGGTGACTTTGGTGACAGGTGTGCGCCCTAACGAGCAACCTGGTGACCTAGAGGCCGGAGAGGGAAGCACACGTAACAACCTGTAGAAAACTAATGGGATCCTCCACTTTTTAACCCACGGGCCCACAGAAATGTGATTAATATAATGAAAAAATCCCTATCAAAATCCATCTCTTTAAGATAAAGATGTCCGTTTTTTTTTGCATCCTCCAATATGACCCGTTCCTCATCTGCGTTAAAAGGTGGTAGAGCTAGAGCAGCTTCTGACAAACCAGGAGACATCCCGAAAAATTGGTCTTCATACCAAAACGTCTTGTAGTGTCGGTTTGTCCTACAAAACTGTTATGAAAGATGAGACTCTGACGAACACCATTGCTTTCTAAGTTTTTCTCTAGGACACCTAAAAGACCTGTACATTTGGAGATGGTTTAGTACCTAAAATCAGGACATCCTGATCTTTCTCATATCTCTCAAATAAAGGACAGAAACTTCAAAACAAACGTCCTTTTGATTTCAAGAGGGCTAATGGAGGCCATCAAAACACTGTTTCTTCATACAACTGAATAGCCTATTGAAAGAACATGGGCTTCTGGGAACACATTTTTCATTCCATGCATCCAACAGTTATGAGGAGCTTCTGAATAGCTATTCGCTGTAGAGCAGCTGTTCCTCTTCCACTCGCTGTCTGAATGCTAGAGCTCTCATGAAGCTGAGTACCTGGCCATTAGGACCTGATGGAGGGATAATAGAGCCCTGAGTACCAGGCCAGTAGGACCTGATGGAGGGACAATAGAGCCCTGAGTACCAGGCCAGTAGGACCTGATGGAGGGACGACAGAGCCCTGAGTACCAGGCCAGTAGGACCTGATGGAGGGACGACAGAGCCCTGAGTACCAGGCCATTAGGACCTGATGGAGGGACGACAGAGTACTGAGTACCTGACCATTAGGACTGGATGGAGGGACGACAGAGCCCTGAGTACCTGGCCATTAGGACCTGATGGATGGACAATAGAGCCCTGAGTACCAGGCCATTAGGACCTGATGGAGGGACAGTAGAGCCCTGAGTACCTGACCATTAGGACCTGATGGAGGGACAATAGAGCCCTGAGTACCTGACCATTAGGACCTGATGGCGGGACAATAGAGCCCTGAGTACCAGGCCATTAGGACCTGATGGAGGGACAATAGAGCCCTGAGTACCAGGCCATTAGGACCTGATGGAGGGACAATAGAGCCCTGAGAACCAGGCCATTAGCGACTGGCCATTAGCAAGTTTGGTAGGATACTAATGACCATCAGCTGCAACAGGGTGTGTTTTGGAGGAGCCTAGTTAGCGTGACACAACGGTCATGAATGGTGACTGCCGGTGTGATGGTAATACGGTCACCGTATCAGATCTATGTATCCTCCACCTAGATCAGGTTTCCACTATAATACGGATATATGCACTCCCCTCTCTGATCAGCATACTCACTAAAGAACAATACGTTATCAGTGTGCTTTAGGCTAATTATATTACTGTGCATGGTTGGATGTAAGGCCAGAAGAGATGAGCTGTGCATAGCGTTTTTCTTTCATCCCCCGCCTAGATGGCTGGCTGTAGAGGGAGAGAGCTGGCATGTTGTGATGGGTACACATCGCTAGGCTAAGGGGTCCTTGTTGTAATTCCACTTGAAGGAAGAGTGTTTTATGACCCGTAAAATTATGAAATTAACAGGGAGGGAGAGGTGCTATTAACAGAGAGAGAGATTTGTTAACTTCTCTGCGCTACGAATCCCCTTTACGGGATAATTTTCCTAAACAACCACTGAATTGCAGGACGCAAAATATTACAACAAATATTTATAATCATGCAATCACAAGTGAAATATACCAAACCACAGCTTTGCTTGTTGTTAATCCACCTGCCGTGTCAGATTTTGAAAATATGCTTTACAGAGAAAGAAATCCAAGCTTTTGTGAGTGTATCAATCAATGCTAGAACAGCTAGCCCCAAATTAGCATGGTCACGAAAGTCAGAAAAGCAATAAAATTAATTGCTTACCTTTGATAATCTTCGGATGTTTGCACTCACGAGACTCCGAGTTACACAACAAATGTTATTTTTGTTCGATAAATATTACTTTTATAACAAAAAAATGCCATTTGGGTTGCGCGTTATGTTCAGAAAACTACAGCCTCGTTCCATTCGACGAAAATTCCAAAAAGTATCCATAATGGTCGTAGAAACATGTCAAATGTTTTTTATAATCAATCCTCAGGTTGTTTTTAACCTCTCTGGGGCAGGTGGGACGCTAACGTCCCACCGGCCAATAGCCAGGGAAAATACAGCGCGGCATATTCAAATAACATGATATAAAAATCAAACTTTCATTAAATCACACATGTAAGATACCAAATTAAAGCTACACTCGTTGTGAATCCAGCCAACGTGTCAGATTTCAAAAAGGCTTTTCGGCGAAAGCATAAGATGCTATTATCTGATGACAGCACAATGTCAACAGAGAGAGAGTAGCATATTTCAACACTGCAAGCACGACACAACGCAGAAATAAAATATAAATCATGCCTTACCTTTGACTAAATTCTTTTGTTGACGAGCTTCTGTTGTTGACACTCCAATATGTCCCATAAACATCACAAATGGTCCTTTTGTATGATTAATTCCGTCGTTATATATCCAAAATGTACATTTACTTGGTGCGTTTGATCCAGAGAAACACCGGTTCCAAATCGCGCAACATGACTACACAATATCTCATAAGTTACCCGTAATCTTTTTCCAAACATTTCAAACAACTTTCATAGTACAACTTTAGGTATTTTTTAACGTAAATAATCAATACAATTTAAGACGGGATGAACTGTGTTAGATACCAGAGGAAAACAAAGTGGAGCGTGCTTTCAGGTCACGGGCCTTAACCACAACAGTACACTTCACTCGACCCTCGTTCTGAACAGGACTACTTCTTCATTACACAAAGGAAAAACATAATTCAATTTCTAAAGACTGTTGAAATCCAGTGGAAGCGATAGGAACTGCAAGCAACTGCCTTAGAATACTAGATTTCCATTGAAACCCCATTAACCTTTCACGAGTATCTACCCCGGGTCCGGGAGCACCCCCCACCCCCCCCCACACTGAGTAGCATAGCCTAGCATAGCGTCACAATTAAATAGTAGCATCTAAATATCATTAAATCACAAGTCCAAGACACCTAATGAAAGATACAGATCTTGTGAATAAAGCCACCATTTCAGATTTTTAAAATGTTTTACAGGGAAGACAAAATATGTAAATCTATTAGCTAACCACGTTAGCAAAAGACACCACTTTTCTAACTCCATCAGTTTCTTACTCCATCAGGTGCTATCACCAATTCGGCTAAACTAAGATATTGATAGCCACTAACCAAGAAAAAACCTGATAACATATTTATGTTTTGTTAGAAAAATGTGCATATTTCAGGTAGATATCATAGTTTACAATTGCACCCACCGTCACAAATGGACTAGAATAAATACATAGAGCAACGTGTTTACCTAATTACTAATCATCAAACATTTCGTAAAAATACACAGCATACACTAATCGAAAGACACAGATCCTGTGAATACAGACAATATTTCAGATTTTCTAAGTGTCTTACAGCGAAAACACAATAAATCGTTATATTAGCATACCACACATGCAAACGTTACCAGAGCATTGATTCTAGCCAAAGAGAGCGATAACGTAAACATTGCCAAAATATATACATTTTTTCACTAACCTTCTCAGAATTCTTCAGATGACACTCCTGTAACATCACATTACAACATACATATACAGTTTGTTCGAAAATGTGCATATTTAGCCACCAAAATCATGGTTAGACAATGACAAAAGTTGCCCAGCTGGTCAGACAATGTCGTGCGCCATATTAGACAGTGATCTAGTCGTATACATAAATACTCATAAACGTAACTAAAAAATATAGGGTGGACAGCGATTGATAGACAATTTAATTCTTACTACAATCGCTGATTTACATTTTTTAAATTATCCTTACTTTTCAATACAGTTTGCGCCAAGCGAAGCTACGTCAAACAAAATGGCGTCATAAGCGATTAACATTTTTCGACAGAAACACGATTTATCATAATAAATTGTTCCTACTTTGAGCTGTTCTTCCATCAGAATCTTGGGCAAAGAATCCTTTCTTGGGTCTAATCGTCTTTTGGTCGAAAGCTGTCCTCTTGCCATGTAGAAATGCCCATTGCGTTCGGGATGAACTGGAACCGTGCCCAGAGATTCACAGTGTCTCAGAAATAAATGTCCCAAAATCGCACTAAACTTATATAAATTGCTATAAAACGGTTTAAATTAACTACCTTATGATGTTTTTAACTCCTATAACGAGTAGAAACATGACCGGAGAAATATAACTGGCTACACTAATGCTTGGAAAAAAGAGCAGGTCGGTGTCCACCGCGCGCCCGACGCATCTGGAAAAGAGTTCCTACCTACACGTGTTTTTGTTTTATAGGGGCTGTGATTGCGCAATCGATACCATTCAAATCGTCATCACGTAAAGGCATCCAGGGGAAGACGTAAGCAGTGTCCGTATCCTGATAGCGTTCACAGTGGCCTTTAAACTGACTCCAGATCAGGGGCCAAAATGTGTGAAATCTGACTCCATGTCAGGGAAATTGCTGTAGAATGAGTTCTGTTCCACTCAGAGACAAAATTCCAACGCCTATAGAAACTAGAGAGTGTTTTCTATCCAATAATAGTAATAATATGCATATTGTACGAGCAAGAATTTAGTAGGAAGCCGTTTAATCTGTAATGCAATTATGCTAATGAGAAAACAGCACCCCCTGTAGTCGCAAGAAGTTAATATAGAGAGTGACCTAAAAAATGTTTGTTCCTGGATGGTTTGTCCTCTGGGTTTCCGCCTGCAATATCAGTTCTGTTATACTCACAGACATCATTCAAACAATTTAGAAACTTCAGAGTGTTTTCTATCCAAATCTACTAATAATATTCATATCCTAGCTTCTGGGCCTGAGTAGCAGGCAGTTTAATTTGGGCACGCTTTTCATCCGGACGTGAAAATACCACCCCCTAGCCTAGAGAGGTTAACAGAGTGAGAGAGAGAGAGGTGATATTAACAGAGAGAGAGAGGGGTGATCTGATTAGGGAGTTTATCATCTAATGAGGGAGACTAGCATCTAGGTAGGAAGACTACCATCTAATGAGAGAGACTACCATCTAATGAGAGAGACTACCATCTAATGAGAGCGACTACCATCTAATGATAGAGACTTACATCTAACGAGAGAGACTACCATCTAATGAGGGAGACCAACATCTAATGAGGGAGACTACCGTATAATGAGGGAGACTACCGTATAATGAGGGAGACTACCGTATAATGAGGGAGACTACCGTATAATGAGGGAGACTACCGTCTAATGAGGGAGACTACCGTCTAATGAGAGAGACTACCATCTAATGAGGGAGACAACCATCTAATGAGGGAGACTACCATCTAATGAGGGAGACTACCATATAATGAGGGAGACTACCATCTAATGAGAGAGACTACCATCTAATGAGAGAGACTACCATCTAATGAGAGAGACTACCATCTAATGAGAGAGACTTACATCTAATGAGAGAGACTACCATCTAATGAGAGAGACTACCATCTAATGAGGGAGACTACCATCTAATGAGGGAGACTACCATCTAATGAGGGGGACTACCATCTAATGAGGGAGACTACCATCTAATGAGGGAGACTACCATCTAATGAGGGAGACTACCATCTAATGAGGGAGACTACCATCTAATGAGGGAGACTACCATCTAATGAGAGAGTCTACCATCTAATGAGGGAGACTACCATCTAATGAGAGAGACTACCATCTAATGAGGGAGACTACCATCTAATGAGAGAGACTACCATCTAATGAGGGAGACTACAATCTAATGAGAGAGACTGCCGTCTAATGAGAGAGACTACCGTCTAATGAGGGAGACTACCGTTAAATGAGGGAGACTACCGTTAAATGAGGGAGACTACCGTCTAATGAGGGAGACTACCGTCTAACGAGGGAGACTACCGTCTAACGAGGGAGACAACCATCTAACGAGGGAGACAACCATCTAACGAGGGAGACAACCATCTAACGAGAGAGACTACCATCTAATGAGAGAGACTACCATCTAATGAGGGAGACTACCATCTAATGAGGGAGACTAAAATATAATGAGAGAGACTGCCATCTAATGAGAGAGACTACCGTCTAATGAGGGAGACTACCGTCTAATGAGGGAGACTACCGTTAAATGAGGGAGACTACCGTCTAATGAGGGAGACTACCATCTAATGAGAGAGACTACCATCTAATGAGGGAAACTACCATCTAATGAGGGAGACTACCATCTAATGAGAGAGACTACCATCTAATGAGGGAGACTACCATCTAATGAGGGAGACCAACATCTAATGAGGGAGACCAACGTCTAATGAGGGAGACTACCGTCTAATGAGAGAGACTACCGTCTAATGAGAGAGACTACCGTCTAATGAGGGAGACTACCGTCTAATGAGGGAGACTACCGTCTAATGAGGGAGCCTACCGTCTAATGAGAGAGACTACCATCTAATGAGGGAGACAACCATCTAATGAGGGAGACTACCATCTAATGAGGGAGACTACCATATAATGAGGGAGACTACCATCTAATGAGAGAGACTACCATCTAATGAGAGAGACTACCATCTAATGAGAGAGACTACCATCTAATGAGAGAGACTTACATCTAATGAGAGAGACTACCATCTAATGAGAGAGACTACCATCTAATGAGGGAGACTACCATCTAATGAGGGAGACTACCATCTAATGAGGGGGACAACAATCTAATGAGGGAGACTACCATCTAATGAGGGAGACTACCATCTAATGAGGGAGACTACCATCTAATGAGGGAGACTACCATCTAATGAGGGAGACTACCATCTAATGAGAGAGTCTACCATCTAATGAGGGAGACTACCATCTAATGAGAGAGACTACCATCTAATGAGAGAGACTACCATCTAATGAGGGAGACTACAATCTAATGAGAGAGACTGCCGTCTAATGAGAGAGACTACCGTCTAATGAGGGAGACTACCGTTAAATGAGGGAGACTACCGTTAAATGAGGGAGACTACCGTCTAATGAGGGAGACTACCGTCTAACGAGGGAGACTACCGTCTAACGAGGGAGACAACCATCTAACGAGGGAGACAACCATCTAACGAGGGAGACAACCATCTAACGAGAGAGACTACCATCTAATGAGAGAGACTACCATCTAATGAGAGAGACTACCGTCTAATGAGGGAGACTACCGTCTAATGAGGGAGACTACCGTTAAATGAGGGAGACTACCGTCTAATGAGGGAGACTACCATCTAATGAGAGAGACTACCATCTAATGAGGGAAACTACCATCTAATGAGGGAGACTACCATCTAATGAGAGAGACTACCATCTAATGAGGGAGACTACCATCTAATGAGGGAGACCAACATCTAATGAGGGAGACTACCGTCTAATGAGGGAGACTACCGTCTAATGAGAGAGACTACCGTCTAATGAGAGAGACTACCGTCTAATGAGGGAGACTACCGTCTAATGAGGGAGACTACCGTCTAATGAGGGAGCCTACCGTCTAATGAGGGAGCCTACCGTCTAATGAGGGAGACTACCGTCTAATGAGAGAGACTACCTTTAAATGAGGGAGACTACCGTCTAATGAGGGAGACTACCGTCTAATGAGGGAGACTACCGTCTAATGAGGGAGACTACCGTCTAATGAGGGAGACTGCCGTCTAATGAGAGAGACTACCGTCTAATGAGGGAGACTACCGTTAAATGAGGGAGACTACCGTCTAATGAGGTAGACTACCATCTAATGAGAGAGACTACCATCTAATGAGGGAAACTACCATCTAATGAGGGAGACTACCATCTAATGAGAGAGACTACCATCTAATGAGGGAGACTACCATCTAATGAGGGAGACCAACATCTAATGAGGGAGACTACCGTCTAATGAGGGAGACTACCGTCTAATGAGAGAGACTACCGTCTAATGAGAGAGACTACCGTCTAATGAGGGAGACTACCGTCTAATGAGGGAGACTACCGTCTAATGAGGGAGCCTACCGTCTAATGAGGGAGCCTACCGTCTAATGAGGGAGACTACCGTCTAATGAGAGAGACTACCATCTAATGAGAGAGACTACCATCTAATGAGGGAGACTACCATCTAATGAGAGAGACTACCATCTAATGAGAGAGACTACCATCTAATGAGAGAGACTACCATCTAATGAGAGAGACTACCATCTAATGAGGGAGACTACCATCTAAATGAACAATGAGGTTAGTTGCTTAAGTGGAGTACTTGCCAAATTATGACAAACAGGAAGGAGCAAGAGGGGCCTGAAGCCAATAAAATCTCTTCCAAATGTATAATTGTGTCCCAAATGTATAATGTCTGCGTAGTATATCTGATGGAAGATAATCACAGAAGCTAGTTAGGGCAGCATATGTAAGATGTTGTGTTACCCTTCCAGATCTCTCTCTCTCTCTCTCTCTCTCTGTCTCTCTCTCTCTCTCTCTCTCTCTCTCTGTCTCTCTCTCTATATCTCTCTCTCTCTCTCTCTCTCTCTCTCTCTCTCTCTGTCTCTCTCTCTATATCTCTCTCTCTCTCTCTTCCTCTCTCTCTCTCTCTCTCTTCCTCTCTCTCTCTCTCTCTCTTCCTCTCTCTCTCTCCCTCTCTCTTCCTCTCTCTCTCTTCCTCTCTCTCTCTCTCTCTCTCTTCCTCTCTCTCTCCATCCCTCTAAAGACTCTATTAGCTCTGTGAGTGCTCTACTCTTCATTGCCTCCCTGCCTCTGAACAACCAGTCCCTTCACTTGTTTGATTAAACGTGAGCAATAGTCAGCGGCATGAATTAATCGACTCTGCGCATAAAGAGAACGCGTTCCGTACGCACGTAAACAAATTATCGTGTCGCGGTGGTTAGGGTTAGCGGTGGCTCCATTAGTGGCCATGTTGTGTCTGTGTGTCGCGGTGGCTCCATTAGTGGACATGTTGTGTCTGTGTGTCGCGGTGGCTCCATTAGTGGACATGTTGTGTCTGTGTGTCGCGGTGGCTCCATTAGTGGACATGTTGTGTCTGTGTGTCGCGGTGGCTCCATTAGTGGACATGTTGTGTCTGTGTGTCGCGGTGGCTCCATTAGTGGACATGTTGTGTCTGTGTGTGTCGCGGTGGCTCCATTAGTGGACATGTTGTGTCTGTGTGTCGCGGTGGCTCCATTAGTGGACATGTTGTGTCTGTGTGTGTGTGTCGCGGTGGCTCCATTAGTGGACATGTTGTGTCTGTGTGTCGCGGTGGCTCCATTAGTGGACATGTTGTGTCTGTGTCTGTGTGTCGCGGTGGCTCCATTAGTGGACATGTTGTGTCTGTGTGTCGCGGTGGCTCCATTAGTGGACATGTTGTGTCTGTGTGTCGCGGTGGCTCCATTAGTGGACATGTTGTGTCTGTGTGTCGCGGTGGCTCCATTAGTGGACATGTTGTGTCTGTGTGTCGCGGTGGCTCCATTAGTGGACATGTTGTGTCTGTGTCTGTGTGTCGCGGTGGCTCCATTAGTTGACATGTTGTGTCTGTATGTCGCGGTGGCTCCATTAGTGGACATGTTGTGTCTGTGTGTGTCGCGGTGGCTCCATTAGTGGACATGTTGTGTCTGTGTGTGTCGCGGTGGCTCCATTAGTGGACATGTTGTGTGTGTGTGTGTGTGTCGCGGTGGCTCCATTAGTGGACATGTTGTGTCTGTGTGTGTGGGGGGGGGGGGGTGCAAATGTGTGTGTGTGTGTGTGGGGGGGGGGGGGTGCAAATGTGTGTGTGTGTGTGGGGGGGGGGGGGGTGCAAATGTGTGTGTGGGGGGGGGGAGGTGCAAATGTGTGTGTGTGTGTGTGGGGGGGGGGGGGTGCAAATGTGTGTGTGTGTGTGGGGGGGGGGGGGGGTGCAAATGTGTGTGTGGGGGGGGGGAGGTGCAAATGTGTGTGTGTGTGTGGGGGGGGGGGGGGGTGCAAATGTGTGTGTGGGGGGGGGGAGGTGCAAATGTGTGTGTGTGTGTGTGGGGGGGGGGGGGGTGCAAATGTGTGTGTGTGTGTGGGGGGGGGGGGGGTGCAAATGTGTGTGTGTGTGTGTTTATAATGCAGTTGAATTAATTCAGCGGAGGCTGTCATTAATGGTACTCTCTTCTTCGCTCTCCTTTTCCCATGTTTCTCTTTTGTACTTGATTGCAAGCTAGAACAAGCATGTCTGTTCTTCCTGAACTCTCCATCCTTTGGATAAAAGTGTCTGTTAAATGTTATCCAGATACAGTGGGGAGAACAAGTATTTGATACACTGCCGATTTTGCAGGTTTTCCTACTTACAAAGCATGTAGAGGTCTGTGTGTGTGTGTGTGTGTGTGTGTGTGTGTATTGGCCTGCATTTGAATTTGTGTGTGTGTGTATATTGGCCTGCATTTGAAAGTGTGCTTTTGTGTGTATTGGCCTGCATTTGAAAGTGTGTGTGTGTGTGTGTGTGTGTATTGGCCTGCATTTGAGTGTGTGTGTGTGTGTGTGTGTGTGTGTGTGTGTGTGTGTGTGTGTGTGTGTGTGTGTGTGTGTGTGTGTGTGTGTGTGTGTGTGTGTGTGTGTGTGTGTGTGTGTGTGTGTGTGTGTGCATGGCTGTGAGAGAACAGTGAGGCTTACTACTGGATATCTACTGGGTTTACCAAGTCAAACAGCCCACTAATCAAATGTTATGTCACCTGCTTGGTAAACAACAGGTGTAGACCGACAGCTCACGGGCCCTTCCCAACAACGCAGTGTCTGCTCTCAGCCTTCTATGAGGAGACGTGCACAACACTACACACTGATGGCCTATTTATACACCGACGGATACATCCCAAACGGATCTCTATCCACTATTTAGTGCATTACTTTTGACCAGGGCCCAGAGGACAGTGTCCAGAGGGCAGGGCCCAGAGGACAGGGCCCAGAGGGCAGTGTCCAGAGGGCAGGGCCCAGAGGGCAGTGTCCAGAGGGCAGGGCCCAGAGGGCAGTGTCCAGAGGGCAGTGTCCAGAGGGCAGTGTCCAGAGGGCAGGGCCCAGAGGGCAGGGCCCAGAGGACATGGCCCAGAGGACATGGCCCAGAGGGCAGTGTCCAGAGGGCAGGGCTCAGAGGGCAGTGTCCAGAGGGCAGGGCCCAGAGGGCAGTGTCCAGAGGGCAGTATCCAGAGGGCAGTGTCCAGAGGGCAGTGCCCAGAGGGCAGTGTCCAGAGGGCAGTGTCCAGAGGGCAGGGCTCAGAGGGCAGTGTCCAGAGGGCAGTATCCAGAGGGCAGTGTCCAGAGGGCAGTGTCCAGAGGGCAGTGTCCAGAGGGCAGTGTCCAGAGGGCAGGGCTCAGAGGGCAGGGCCCAGAGGGCAGGGCCCAGAGGGCAGTGTCCAGAGGGCAGTGTCCAGAGGGCAGGGCCCAGAGGACATGGCCCAGAGGGTGTTGTCTCCTATTGGATTAGCTGTCTCCTTTCCTTTAACTCCTATTGGATTAGCTGTCTCCTCCTCTCCTTTAACTCCTATTGGATTAGCTGTCTCCTCTCCTTTAACTCCTATTGGATTAGCTGTCTCCTCCTCTCCTTTAACTCCTATTGGATTAGCTGTCTCCTTTCCTTTAACTCCTATTGGATTAGCTGTCTCCTTTCCTTTAACTCCTATTGGATTAGCTGTCTCCTCTCATTTAACTTCTATTGGATTAGCTGTCTCCTCTCCTTTAACTCCTATTGGATTAGCTGTCTCCTCCTCTCCTTTAACTCCTATTGGATTAGCCGTCTCCTCTCCTTTAACTCCTATTGGATTAGCCGTCTCCTCTCATTTAACTTCTATTGGATTAGCTGTCTCCTCTCCTTTAACTTCTATTGGATTAGCTGTCTCCTCTCCTTTAACTCCTATTGGATTAGCTGTCTCCTCCTCTCCTTTAACTCCTATTGGATTAGCTGTCTCCTCTCATTGACCTCCCTATTGGATTATATCAATCAATCAATCAAATGTATTTATATAGCCCTTCTTACATCAGCTGATGTCACAAAGTGCTGTACAGAAACCCAGCATAAAACCCCAAACAGCAAGCAATGCAGGTGAAGAAGCACGGTGGCTAGGAAAAACTCCCTAGAAAGGCCAAAACCTAGGAAGAAACCTAGAGAGGAACCAGGCTATGAGGGGTGGCCAGTCCTCTTCTGGCTGTGCCTGGTGGAGATTATAACAGAACATGGCCAAGATGTTCAAATGCTCATAGATGATCAGCATGGTCAAATAATAATGATCACAGTAGTTGTAGAGGGTGCAGCAAGTCAGCACCTCAGGAGTAAATGTCAGTTGGCTTTTCATAGCCGATCAATCAGAGTATCTGTACCTCTCCTGCTGTCTCTAGAGAGTTGATAACAGCAGGTCTGGGACAGGTAGCAGGTCTGGGTCAGGTAGCACGTTCTGGTGAACAGGTCAGGATTCCATAGCCGATCATTCAGAGTATCTGTACCGCCCCTGCTGTCTCTAGAGAGTTGATAACAGCAGGTCTGGGACAGGTAGCAGGTCTGGGTCAGGTAGCACGTTCTGGTGAACAGGTCAGGATTCCATAGCCGATCATTCAGAGTATCTGTACCGCCCCTGCTGTCTCTAGAGAGTTGATAACAGCAGGTGGTTAGCTGTCTCCTCCTCTCCTTTACCTCCTATTGGATTAGCTGTCTCCTCCTCTCCTTTACCTCCTATTGGATTAGCTGTCTCCTCCTCTTCTTTACCTCCTATTGGATTAGCTGTCTCAATAATACACTAGTCTGTCTGGAAAATACATCTCTGTTTAAGAGACTTTTCTCTTTACTTACTTACCCATTCAAACCAATCCCATGGTAAATAATGGGCTACTGATCATAGCTCGTATTAGAGACTCCATCTGAATTGAAATGCCACAGCTGAGGTCTTGGTACATTCAGAAAGTGTTCCTTCTCCTTGACCGCTATTGGTCAATCTGTATTGTTTTACATTTCATCTATATGTGGATGATACTACCATGTACTGCAGCTGTGACAAGAATACAGTCAGATTTGACAGTTGTTCAGTAAGCCTTTACTGATTTAAAACTCAATAATTAATATCGTCAAAACGAAATACATGTTTGTTTTTTAAGATCTCATATGATTATCTCAGACGGATTAGGGAGTGAACGTTTTTTATATATATATATATATATAAAAAAAAAAAAAAGAGATCCTCGACCTTTAACCAAAAGAATAATAAAAAAAATATAAGCAGAGAACGTGTCTACCATTTCCCCCTCACATCTAGGACAGACCAGCGCCTTTGATATGTCGTTTTACAACCTGTTCTTCGTGCTTGTAACTATTACACGGTATCACAGGGGCTGCGGGGCAGAATGTTATGGGTTCACAAACCAACGTGGACGAGAACAGGGGATGGAAAGATATTCTACATAGTTAAAACATTGCATGAATCTATCATCCTTGTTTGCAGGTCTGAGGAAACAAATGTGTATTTTATAAACATTATAAACCTGCAATTCTATGTCATTTGACATATTATCAGAATCTGTTTTAATACCACACAAATGACCTAAAGTACAGGCTGAGAATGGACAGAGAGAGATATGCCTTGTTCATCTTATCATACACTATTTATACAGCAGTATGTGGACACCACTTCAAATTAGTGGATTCTGCTACTTCAGTCACACCTGTTGCTGACAGGTGTATACAAATCAAGCACACAGCCATGCAATCTTCATAGACAAACATTAGCAGTAGAATGGCCGTACTGAAGAGCTCAGTGAAGTTTGACGTGGCACCATCACAGGATGTCACCTTTCCATCAAGTCAGTTTGTCAACATTCCTGCCCTGCTAGAGCTGCCCCGGTACAACTGTAAGTGCTGTTATCGTGAAGTGGAAACGTCAGTCTAGGAGCAGAAAAGTCTCGAATTGGTCGTCCCCCCGAAGCTCACAGAACGGATCCGCAGAGTGCTAAACCGCGTAGCACGCAAACATTGTCTGTCCTCGGGTTGAAACACTCCCTACCGAGTTCCAAACTGCCTCTGCATTAACGTCAGCACAATAAACTGTTTGTCGGAAGCTTCACGAAATGGGTTTCCATGGCCGAGCAGACGCACACAAGCCTAAGATCACCATGTGCAATACCAAGCATTGGCTGAAGTGGTGTAAAGCTCGCCGCCATTGGACTGTGGAGCAGTGGAAACGCATTCTCTGGAGTGATGAATCACGCTTCACCGTCTGACAGTCCGACGGACAAATCCGGGTTTGGCGGCTGCCAGGAGAACGCTACCTGCCCCAATGCATAGTGCCAACTGCAAAGTTTGGTGGAGGAGGAAAAATGGTCTGGGGCTGTTTTTCATGGTTCTGTGCATCCAACTTTGTGGCAACAGTTTGGGGAAGTCCCTTTCCTGTTTCTAGGAGGACAATGCCCTTGTGCACAAAGTGAGTTCCATACAGAAATAGTTTATCGAGATAGTTGTGGAAGAACTTGACTGGCCTGCACAGAGCCCTGACCTCAACCCCATTGAACACCTTAGGGATGAATTTGAATGCCGCCTACGAGCCAAACTAATCGCTCAACATCAGTGCCCGACCCTCACTAATACTATTGTGGATGAAGTGAAGCAAGTCCCTGCAGCCCATGATTTTGGAATGAGATATTCAACGAGCAGGTGTCCACATGCTTTTGGTCATGTAGTGTATTTCTCCAATTTCAAATCAGTGTGTCATGTTTGCCATGAAAATATCCCTGTTTTTCAAATAATGAAATCTGAGAGATTATTAGGAATCTAAGCATCGTACTTTCAAAATATAGGCCTACTTTTCCACCCCAGACAGAGTAGACCTACCATTCCACCCCAGACAGAGTAGGGCCTACCTTTCCACCCCAGACAGAGTAGTCCTACCTTTCCACCCCAGGCAGAGTAGACCTACCATTCCACCCCAGACAGAGTAGGGCCTACCTTTCCACCCCAGACAGAGTAGTCCTACCTTTCCACCCCAGGCAGAGTAGACCTACCATTCCACCCCAGACAGAGTAGGGCCTACCTTTCCACCCCAGACAGAGTAGTGAAAGAAATAGCTTAATAGCTTAATCAATTGCTAGTGACATAATTAGATAGACTTCCCAAGCAAAGTAAATGTCTTCTCTCCTCGGCTATAGAAGGTTGTAGCTCAGCTTCTGAATGTCAAAGAAACGAACCAATGATATTCCCATATGAATCAGAGTCACGTCTTTCTGCGGTGTTTTACAGCTTGTGTCTAGCATAAAGGATTGAGGACCAAGCACTGTTATAGATCACTTGATTTAATCGGATCCAATTATTAACAAAGGGTGCTTCTTGCCATGTTCTTTAATTAAAGGAAGGCCTTTGGCATTGCCTCTCATACCCCCTCAATTCAAGTCTTGGTTTTAACAGCCCTTCAGGTAAGACATGTAAATCCACTGACACGCAGGTAGGAGGTATAAATCCACTGACATGGAGGTAGGAGGTTTACATTCACTGACATGGAGGAAGGAGGTTTAAATTCACTGAGACGGAGTTAGGAGGTTTAAATTCACTGACATGGAAGTAGGAGGTTTAAATTCACTGACATGGAAGTAGGAGGTTTAAATTCACTGACATGGAAGTAGGAGGTTTAAATTCACTGACATGGAGGAAGGAGGTTTAAATTCACTGACATGGAAGTAGGAGGTTTAAATTCACTGACACGGAGGAAGGAGGTTTAAATTCACTGACATGGAAGTAGGAGGTTTAAATACACTGACATGGAAGTAGGAGGTTTAAATTCACTGACATGGAAGTAGGAGGTTTAAATTCACTGACATGGAAGTAGGAGGTTTAAATTCACTGACATGGAAGTAGGAGGTTTAAATACACTGACATGGAAGTAGGAGGTTTACATTCACTGACATGGAGGAAGGAGGTTTAAATACACTGACATGGAGGAAGGAGGTATAAATCCACTGACACGGAGGTAGGAGGTTTACATTCACTGACATGGAGGTAGGAGGTTTAAATTCACTGACACGGAGGAAGGAGGTTTAAATCCACTGACATCGAGGTAGGACATTTTAAGAGTGCATGTTGGTGGAGGAACTGACCAGCTGATCTATGGATAATTCATCTGTCAAACACGTAGGCCCACCTTTTCATTATTAAACAGGAGGAAATGGGCTCCAACACAAAGCCCTCTTGTTGTTCATAAAGTCCAAAATAAAATGAAGACGCTGAAATGACTTGTAGCTTACTAGAATTTGCCTACTTTCAGCACCGTGAGCTGTCCGTTTCTTATTGATTTTGATCTGATAAATACATAATGAGAAAGAAATATTGTTTTTAATAAAAATCAATGACAGTAGTAGCAAGCTATCAAAGTTGACCTCCGGTCATCCTTCTCATCTTCACGCTCTCCTTCTCAAACTGAACAGAGCGTAGGCTGAAGGCTAGTAGGCTGAAGGCTAGTAGGCTGAAGGCTAGTAGGCTGAAGGCTAGTAGGCTGAAGGCTAGTAGGCTGAAGGCCAGTAGGCTGAATAGAATGTAGGCTGAAGGCTAGTAGGCTGAAGGCCAGTAGGCTGAAGGCTAGTAGGCTGAAGGCTAGTAGGCTGAACAGAATGTAGGCTGAAGGCTAGTAGGCTGAAGGCTAGTAGGCTGAAGGCCAGTAGGCTGAATAGAATGTAGGCTGAAGGCTAGTAGGCTGAAGGCTAGTAGGCTGAAGGCTAGTAGGCTGAAGGCTAGTAGGCTGAACAGAACGTAGGCTGAAGGCTAGTAGGCTGAAGGCTAGTAGGCTGATCAGAACGTAGGCTGAAGGCTAGTAGGCTGAAGGCTAGTAGGCTGAAGGCTAGTAGGCTGAAGGCCAGTAGGGTGAAGGCTAGTAGGCTGAAGGCTAGTAGGCTGAAGGCTAGTAGGCTGAAGGCTAGTAGGCTGAACAGAACGTAGGCTGAAGGCCAGTAGGCTGAAGGCTAGTACGCACGCAAGTGTATTTCTTGGACCTCTGTAAGACTAATCAAATATTGTTTTACGGAAGAAGCCTTTGACTCTTCTTCTGAACAGCCACCGTAGACCTACACAGCACAGCCATTGGTTAAGCTGCACAGACTGGTCTTCCCTGGCTGCCTGACCTCAGCTCTGTCACAGACTGGTCTTCCCTGGCTGCTTGACCTCAGCTCTGTCACAGACTGGTCCTCCCTGGCTGCTTGACCTCAGCTCTGTCACAGACTGGTCTTCCCTGGCTGCCTGACCTCAGCTCTGTCACAGACTGGTCTTCCCTGGCTGCTTGACCTCAGCTCTGTCACAGACTGGTCCTCCCTGGCTGCTTGACCCCAGCTCTGTCACAGACTGGTCTTCCCTGGATGACTGACCTCTGCTGAGACCCCTGTCACCATCTGATCCTCCTAAGATGAATCATGACAAAGAATGACCTTTCTGTACATTTATACATTATATTATCCAATAATAAAATCAATGGTTCAATCATTGAAACCATTATTCCCAGATCCAAGACTGTAGCTTTAATAAGCAATTATCCTGTAGCAACTGTTGGGTTTCTACCCAACATCTCAATATGGAACTTTGTGTCATTCCATGATATTGTTAACATACTGCAAGATTCCCCTGATCCCCGTAGACTGGTCTAACCTGGTTGTCTGACCCTGCAGGGTCACCTGTCAACATCTGACCCTGCAGGGACACCTGTCACCATCTGACCCTGCAGGGACACCTGTCAACATCTGACCCTGCAGGGACACCTGTCAACATCTGACCCTGCAGGGACACCTGTCAACATCTGACCCTGCTAAGACATGATGAGCATAGTGTTGTGTACTGAAGTCTGTAGAGCTGTTTATTACTGTGTCTGTGTGCAAAGTAGGGAATTAGCTTGGGAAACGGACAAATCAATAACATTAAATTGCTATACTGAGTCTAATAAATTCACATTGCACATAAACAATGTCAGATTTATCGGTTTTCAGTGGTTTGGTCGCTGGTTTCATCGTTTGATTCAGGTCCAGTAGGATTGTTCTTGATTTTGGAGATACTATTTATCAAAGTGCAGCTGCCTCTACTCTTAAACCCCTTTGGATGCTGTTTTCATGGCCCCCTTTGATTTTTCACAGGAGGCAGTTGTATTACTTGTCAATGTATTCTTTACCAAAGGGTTTGGCTGGACGTCTTTGAAGTCACGTAGATCACATCATTACGCTATTTCTGTTTACAAAGCCCTGCTTCACAAACTTCCAACTGACCTAACATCACAGTTAAGATTTTAAATGACAAGTTATCAAACCACGTCGACAGGGTTAGTTCACTCTGGAGAATCCTTTGGTGTCTACAGAGTTACGTAGATCAGCCTTTGGTGTCTACAGAGTTACGTAGATCAGCCTTTCGTGTCTACAGAGTTAACTAGATCAGCCTTTGGTGTCTGCAGAGTTACGTAGATCAGCCTTTGAAAGTGTCTACAGAATTAACTAGATCAGCCTTTGGTGTCTACATAGCTAACTAGATCAGCCTTTGGTGTCTACAGAGTTACGTAGATCAGCCTTTGGTGTCTACAGAGTTAACTAGATCAGCCTTTGGTGTCTACAGAGTTACGTAGATCAGCCTTTGGTGTCTACAGAATTAACTACATCAGCCTTTGGTGTCTACATAGTTAACTAGATCAGCCGTTGGTGTCTACAGAGTTAACTAGATCAGCCTTTGGTGTCTACAGAGTTAATTAGATCAGCCTTTGGTGTCTACAGAGTTCACTAGATCAGCCTTTGGTGTCTACAGAGTTACATAGATCAGCCTTTGGTGTCTACAGAGTTAACTAGATCAGCCTTTGGTGTCTGCAGAGTTACGTAGATCAGCCTTTGGTGTCTACAGAATTAACTAGATCAGCCTTTGGTGTCTACATAGTTAACTAGATCAGCCTTTGGTGTCTACAGAGTTACGTAGATCAGCCTTTGGTGTCTACAGAGTTACGTAGATCAGCCTTTGGTGTCTACAGAGTTAACTAGATCAGCCTTTGGTGTCTGCAGAGTTACGTAGATCAGCCTTTGGTGTCTACAGAGTTACGTAGATCAGCCTTTGGTGTCTACAGAGTTAACTAGATCAGCCTTTGGTGTCTACAGAGTTACGTAGATCAGCCTTTGGTGTCTACAGAATTAACTAGATCAGCCTTTGGTGTCTACATAGTTAACTAGATCAGCCTTTGGTGTCTACATAGTTAACTAGATCAGCCTTTGGTGTCTACAGAATTAACTAGATCAGCCTTTGGTGTCTACAGAATTAACTAGATCAGCCTTTGGTGTCTACATAGTTAACTAGATCAGCCTTTGGTGTCTACAGAGTTAACTAGATCAGCCTTTGGTGTCTACAGAGTTAATTAGATCAGCCTTTGGTGTCTACAGAGTTCACTAGATCAGCCTTTGGTGTCTACAGAGTTACGTAGATCAGCCTTTGGTGTCTATAGAGTTAACTAGATCAGCCTTTGGTGTCTACATAGTTAACTAGATCAGCCTTTGGTGTCTACATAGTTAACTAGATCAGCCTTTGGTGTCTACAGAATTAACTAGATCAGCATTTGGTGTCTACATAGTTAACTAGATCAGCCTTTGGTGTCTACAGAGTTAACTAGATCAGCCTTTGGTGTCTACAGAGTTAACTAGATCAGCCTTTGGTGTCTGCAGAGTTACGTAGATCAGCCTTTGGTGTCTACAGAATTAACTAGATCAGCCTTTGGTGTCTACAGTTACATAGATCAGACTTTGGTGTCTACGGCGTTAACTAGATCAGCCTTTGGTGTCTACAGAGTTCACTAGATCAGCCTTTGGTGTCTACAGAGTTCACTAGATCAGCCTTTGGTGTCTACAGAGTTACGTAGATCAGCCTTTGGGTCTACAGAGTTAACCAGATCAGCCTTTGGTGTCTACATAGTTAACTAGATCAGCCTTTGGTGTCTACAGAGTTAACTAGATCAGCCTTTGGTGTCTACAGAGTTAACTAGATCAGCCTTTGGTGTCTACATAGTTAACTAGATCAGCCTTTGGTGTCTACAGAGTTAACCAGATCAGCCTTTGGTGTCTACAGAGTTAACTAGATCAGCCTTTGGTGTCTACAGAGTTAACTAGATCAGCCTTTGGTGTCTGCAGAGTTACGTAGATCAGCCTTTGGTGTCTACAGAATTAACTAGATCAGCCTTTGGTGTCTACAGTTACATAGATCAGACTTTGGTGTCTACGGCGTTAACTAGATCAGCCTTTGGTGTCTACAGAGTTCACTAGATCAGCCTTTGGTGTCTACAGAGTTCACTAGATCAGCCTTTGGTGTCTACAGAGTTACGTAGATAAGCCTTTGGGTCTACAGAGTTAACCAGATCAGCCTTTGGTGTCTACATAGTTAACTAGATCAGCCTTTGGTGTCTACAGAGTTAACTAGATCAGCCTTTGGTGTCTACAGAGTTAACTAGATCAGCATTTGGTGTCTACATAGTTAACTAGATCAGCCTTTGGTGTCTACAGAGTTAACTAGATCAGCCTTTGGTGTCTACAGAGTTAACTAGATCAGCCTTTGGTGTCTGCAGAGTTACGTAGATCAGCCTTTGGTGTCTACAGAATTAACTAGATCAGCCTTTGGTGTCTACAGTTACATAGATCAGACTTTGGTGTCTACGGCGTTAACTAGATCAGCCTTTGGTGTCTACAGAGTTCACTAGATCAGCCTTTGGTGTCTACAGAGTTAACTAGATCAGCCTTTGGGTCTACAGAGTTAACCAGATCAGCCTTTGGTGTCTACATAGTTAACTAGATCAGCCTTTGGTGTCTACAGAGTTAACTAGATCAGCCTTTGGTGTCTACAGAGTTAACTAGATCAGCCTTTGGTGTCTACATAGTTAACTAGATCAGCCTTTGGTGTCTACAGAGTTAACCAGATCAGCCTTTGGTGTCTACAGAGTTAACTAGATCAGCCTTTGGTGTCTACAGAGTTAACTAGATCAGCCTTTGGTGTCTGCAGAGTATTGTAGATCAGCCTTTGGTGTCTACAGAATTAACTAGATCAGCCTTTGGTGTCTACAGTTACATAGATCAGACTTTGGTGTCTACGGCGTTAACTAGATCAGCCTTTGGTGTCTACAGAGTTCACTAGATCAGCCTTTGGTGTCTACAGAGTTACGTAGATCAGCCTTTGGGTCTACAGAGTTAACCAGATCAGCCTTTGGTGTCTACATAGTTAACTAGATCAGCCTTTGGTGTCTACAGAGTTAACTAGATCAGCCTTTGGTGTCTACAGAGTTAACTAGATCAGCCTTTGGTGTCTACATAGTTAACTAGATCAGCCTTTGGTGTCTACAGAGTTAACCAGATCAGCCTTTGGTGTCTACAGAGTTAACTAGATCAGCCTTTGGTGTCTACAGAGTTAACTAGATCAGCCTTTGGTGTCTACTGTCACGACTCCAACCGAGGCAGGCTCTCCTTCCCGTTCGGGTGGCGCTCGGCGGTCGTCGTCACCGGCCTACTAGCTGCCACTGACTCTTTTTCCTCCCCCTCCTTATGTGTTTATTTGTATCACCTGTGTTCAGTTAGTTTGATTAGTGTGGCTTTATTAGCCAGCCAGTCCGTACGCTTCGTTGTGCGGGATTGTTTCATTGTAGCTTTTGGGTTTTCTGGAGTGTTTATGATTATTGTGGACTGGGTTTGTTTCGCGTGTCATTTGACCGTTGTGTATGACACCCAGTACCTCCGTGTTGAACATTTCGTTTGTTAGTTGGGTATTAAAGACTCAACCTATTGAAGCTCTGCTGTTCCTGTGTCTGACTTCGCACCCCCCGACACCCAGGGCGTTACATCTACAGAGTTCACTAGATCAGCCTTTGGTGTCTACAGAGTTCACTAGATCAGCCTTTCGTGTCTACATAGTTAACTAGATCAGTTAACTAGAACACCTCATTATGTAGTGTTGTCCCCTGACTGACATACAGATCATTATGTAGTGTTGTCCCCCTGACTGATATACAGATCATTATGTAGTGTTGTCCCCTGACTGACAGAATGACACACAGATCATTATGTAGTGTTGTCCCCTGGCTGACATACAGATCATTATGTAGTGTTGTCCCCTGGCTGACATACAGATCATTATGTAGTGTTGTCCCCTGACTGACATACAGATCATTATGTAATGTTGTCCCCTGACTGACATACAGATCATTATGTAGTGTTGTCCCCCTGACTGACATACAGATCATTATGTAGTGTTGTCTCCCTGACTGACATACAGATCATTATGTAGTGTTGTCCCCTGACTGACATACAGATCATTATGTAGTTTGTCCCCCTGACTGACACAGTGACATACATATCATTATGTAGTGTTGTCCCCCTGACTGACATACGGATCATTATGTAGTGTTGTCCCCTGACTGACATACAGATCATTATGTAGTGTTGTATTATGTAGTGTTGTCCCCTGACTGACATACAAATCATTATGTAGTGTTGTCCCCTGACTGACATACAGATCATTATGTAGTGTTGTCCCCTGACTGACATACAGATCATTATGTAGTGTTGTCCCCTGACTGACAGAATGACATACAGATCATTATGTAGTGTTGTCCCCTGACTGACAGAATGACATACAGATCATTATGTAGTGTTGTCCCCTGACTGACAGAATGACATACAGATCATTATGTAGTGTTGTCCCCTGACTGACATACAGATCATTATGTAGTGTTGTCCCCCTGACTGACATAGACATACAGATCATTATGTAGTGTTGTCCCCCTGACTGACACAATGACATACAGATCATTATGTAGTGTTGTCCCGCTCACTGACATACAGATCATTATGTAGTGTTGTCCCCCTGACTGACATACAGATCATTATATAGTGTTGTCCCCCTGACTGACATACAGATCATTATGTAGTGTTGTCCCCCTGACTGACATACAGATCATTATGTAGTGTTGTCCCCCTGACTGACATACAGATCATTATGTAGTGTTGTCCCGCTGACTGACAGAATGACTTACAGATCATTATGTAGTGTTATCCCCCTGAATGACATACAGATCATTATGTAGTGTTGTCCCCCTGACTGACATACAGATCATTATGTAGTGTTGTCCCCCTGACTGACAGAATGACATACAGATCATTATGTAGTGTTATCCCCTGACTGACAGAATGACATACAGATCATTATGTAGTGTTGTCTCCCTGACTGACATACAGACCATTATGTAGTGTTGTCTCCTGACTGATATACAGATCATTATGTAGTCTTGTCCCCTGACTGACATACAGACCATTATGTAGTGTTGTCCCCCTGACTGACATAGACATACAGATCATTATGTAGTGTTGTCCCCCTGACTGACACAATGACATACAGATCATTATGTAGTGTTCTCCCCCTCACTGACATACAGATCATTATGTAGTGTTGTCCCCCTGACTGACATACAGATCATTATGTAGTGTTGTCCCCCTGACTGACATACAGATCATTATGTAGTGTTGTCCCGCTGACTGACATACAGATCATTATGTAGTGTTGTCCCCCTGACTGACAGAATGACATACAGATCATTATGTAGTGTTGTCTCCCTGACTGACATACAGATCATTTTGTAGTGTTGTCCCCCTGACTGACATACAGATCATTATGTAGTGTTGTCCCCCTGACTGACATACAGATCATTATGTAGTGTTATCCCCCTGAATGACATACAGATCATTATGTAGTGTTGTCCCCCTGACTGACATACAGATCATTATGTAGTGTTGTCCCCTGACTGACAGAATGACATACAGATCATTATGTAGTGTTGTCTCCCTGACTGACATACAGACCATTATGTAGTGTTGTCTCCTGACTGATATACAGATCATTATGTAGTCTTGTCCCCTGACTGACATACAGACCATTATGTAGTGTTTTCTCCTGACAGATAAACAGATCATTATGTAGTGTTGTCCCCTGACTGACATACAGATCATTATGTAGTGTTGTCCCCCTGACTGACATACAGATCATTATGTAGTGTTGTCCCCCTGACTGACAGAATGACATATATATCATTATGTAGTGTTGTCCCTGACTGACAGAATGACATACAGATCATTATGTAGTGTTGTCCCCTGACTGACAGAATGACATACAGATCATTATGTAGTGTTGTCCCCCTGACTGACATACAGATCATTATGTAGTGTTGTCCCCCTGACTGACATACAGATCATTATGTAGTGTTGTCCCCCTGACTGACACAATGACATACAGATCATTATGTAGTGTTGTCCCCCTGACTGACATACAGATCATTATGTAGTGTTGTCCCCCTGACTGACATACAAATCATTATGTAGTGTTGTCCCCTGACTGACATACAGATCATTATGTAGTGTTGTCCCCCTGACTGACATAGACATACAGATCATTATGTAGTGTTGTCCCCTGGCTGACATACAGATCATTATGTAGTGTTGTCCCCCTGACTGACATACATATCATTATGTAGTGTTGTCCCCTGACTGACATACAGACCATTATGTAGTGTTGTCCCCCTGACTGACATAGACATACAGATCATTATGTAGTGTTGTCCCCTGGCTGACATACAGATCATTATGTAGTGTTGTCCCCTGACTGACATAGACATACAGATCATTATGTAGTGTTGTCCCCCTGGCTGACATACAGATCATTATGTAGTGTTGTTCCCCTGACTGACATACAGATCATTATGTAGTGTTGTCCCCTGACTGACATACAGATCATTATGTAGTGTTGTCCCCTGACTGACATACAGATCATTATGTAGTGTCGTCCCCTGACTGACAGAATGACATACAGATCATTATGTAGTGTTGTCCCCCTGACTGACATACTGATCATTATGTAGTGTTGTCCCCCTGACTGACATATATATCATTATGTAGTGTTGTCCCCCTGACTGACATAATGACATACAGATAATTATGTAGTGTTGTCCCCCTGACTGACACAATGACATACAGATCATTACATAGTGTTGTCCCCTGACTGACATACAGATCATTATGTAGTGTTGTCCCCTGACTGATATACAGATCATTATGTAGTGTTGTCCCCCTGACTGACACAATGACATACAGATCATTACGTAGTGTTGTCCCCTGGCTGACATACAGATCATTATGTAGTGTTGTCCCCTGACTGACATACAGATCATTATGTAGTGTTGTCCCCCTGACTGACATACAGATCATTATGTAGTGTTGTCCCCTGGCTGACATACAGATCATTATGTAGTGTTGTCCCCTGACTGACATACAGATCATTATGTAGTGTTGTCCCCCTGACTGACATACAGATCACTATGTAGTGTTGTCCCCCTGACTGACATACAGATCATTTTGTAGTGTTGTCCCCTGGCTGACATACAGATTATTATGTAGTGTTGTCCCCTGACTGACATACAGATCATTATGTAGTGTTGTCCCCCTGACTGACATACAGATCATTATGTAGTGTTGTCCCCCTGACTGTAATACAGATCATTATGTAGTGTTGTCCCCTGGCTGACATACAGATCATTATGTAGTGTTGTCCCCCTGACTGACATACAGATCATTATGTAGTGTTGTCCCCCTGACTGATATACATATCATTATGTAGTGTTGTCCCCCTGACTGATATACAGATCATTATGTAGTGTTGTCCCCTGACTGACATACAGATCATTATGTAGTGTTGTCCCCCTGACTGACAGAATGACATACAGATCATTATGTAGTGTTGTCCCCCTGACTGACACAATGACATACAGACCATTACGTAGTGTTGTCCCCCTGACTGACACAATGACATACAGATCATTACGTAGTGTTGTCCCCTGACTGACATACAGATCATTATGTAGTGTTGTCCCCTGACTGACATACAGATCATTACGTAGTGTTGTCCCCCTGACTGACACAATAACATACAGATCATTACGTAGTGTTGTCCCCCTGACTGACACAATGACATACAGATCATTACGTAGTTTTGTCCCCTGACTGACATACAGATCATTATGTAGTGTTGTCCCCCTGACTGACATACAGATCATTATGTAGTGTTGTCCCCCTGACTGACATACAGATCATTATGTAGTGTTGTCACCTGACTGACATACAGATCATTATGTAGTGTTGTCCCCTGACTGACATACTGATCATTATGTAGTGTTGTCCCCCTGACTGACATATATATCATTATGTAGTGTTGTCCCCCTGACTGACATAATGACATACAGATAATTATGTAGTGTTGTCCCCCTGACTGACACAATGACATACAGATCATTACATAGTGTTGTCCCCTGACTGACATACAGATCATTATGTAGTGTTGTCCCCTGACTGATATACAGATCATTATGTAGTGTTGTCCCCCTGACTGACACAATGACATACAGATCATTACGTAGTGTTGTCCCCTGGCTGACATACAGATCATTATGTAGTGTTGTCCCCTGACTGACATACAGATCATTATGTAGTGTTGTCCCCCTGACTGACATACAGATCATTATGTAGTGTTGTCCCCTGGCTGACATACAGATCATTATGTAGTGTTGTCCCCTGACTGACATACAGATCATTATGTAGTGTTGTCCCCCTGACTGACATACAGATCACTATGTAGTGTTGTCCCCCTGACTGACATACAGATCATTATGTAGTGTTGTCCCCTGGCTGACATACAGATTATTATGTAGTGTTGTCCCCTGACTGACATACAGATCATTATGTAGTGTTGTCCCCCTGACTGACATACAGATCATTATGTAGTGTTGTCCCCCTGACTGTAATACAGATCATTATGTAGTGTTGTCCCCTGGCTGACATACAGATCATTATGTAGTGTTGTCCCCCTGACTGACATACAGATCATTATGTAGTGTTGTCCCCCTGACTGATATACATATCATTATGTAGTGTTGTCCCCCTGACTGATATACAGATCATTATGTAGTGTTGTCCCCTGACTGACATACAGATCATTATGTAGTGTTGTCCCCCTGACTGACAGAATGACATACAGATCATTATGTAGTGTTGTCCCCCTGACTGACACAATGACATACAGACCATTACGTAGTGTTGTCCCCCTGACTGACACAATGACATACAGATCATTACGTAGTGTTGTCCCCTGACTGACATACAGATCATTATGTAGTGTTGTCCCCTGACTGACATACAGATCATTACGTAGTGTTGTCCCCCTGACTGACACAATAACATACAGATCATTACGTAGTGTTGTCCCCCTGACTGACACAATGACATACAGATCATTACGTAGTTTTGTCCCCTGACTGACATACAGATCATTATGTAGTGTTGTCCCCCTGACTGACATACAGATCATTATGTAGTGTTGTCCCCCTGACTGACATACAGATCATTATGTAGTGTTGTCACCTGACTGACATACAGATCATTATGTAGTGTTGTCCCCTGACTGACATACAGATCATTATGTAGTGTCGTCCCCTGACTGACAGAATGACATACAGATCATTATGTAGTGTTGTCCCCCTGACTGACATACTGATCATTATGTAGTGTTGTCCCCCTGACTGAAATATAGATCATTATGTAGTGTTGTCCCCCTGACTGACATAATGACATACAGATCATTATGTAGTGTTGTCCCCCTGACTGACACAATGACATACAGATCATTACGTAGTGTTGTCCCCTGACTGACATACAGATCATTATGTAGTGTTGTCCCCTGACTGATATACAGATCATTATGTAGTGTTGTCCCCCTGACTGACACAATGACATACAGATCATTACGTAGTGTTGTCCCCTGGCTGACATACAGATCATTATGTAGTGTTGTCCCCTGACTGACATACAGATCATTATGTAGTGTTGTCCCCCTGACTGACATACAGATCATTATGTAGTGTTGTCCCCTGGCTGACATACAGATCATTATGTAGTGTTGTCCCCTGACTGACATACAGATCATTATGTAGTGTTGTCCCCCTGACTGACATACAGATCATTATGTAGTGTTGTCCCCCTGACTGACATACAGATCATTATGTAGTGTTGTCCCCTGGCTGACATACAGATCATTATGTAGTGTTGTCCCCTGACTGACATACAGATCATTATGTAGTGTTGTCCCCCTGACTGACATACAGATCATTATGTAGTGTTGTCCCCCTGACTGACATACAGATCATTATGTAGTGTTGTCCCCCTGACTGACATACAGATCATTATGTAGTGTTGTCACCTGACTGACATACAGATCATTATGTAGTGTTGTCCCCTGACTGACATACAGATCATTATGTAGTGTCGTCCCCTGACTGACAGAATGACATACAGATCATTATGTAGTGTTGTCCCCCTGACTGACATACTGATCATTATGTAGTGTTGTCCCCCTGACTGAAATATAGATCATTATGTAGTGTTGTCCCCCTGACTGACATAATGACATACAGATCATTATGTAGTGTTGTCCCCCTGACTGACACAATGACATACAGATCATTACGTAGTGTTGTCCCCTGACTGACATACAGATCATTATGTAGTGTTGTCCCCTGACTGATATACAGATCATTATGTAGTGTTGTCCCCCTGACTGACACAATGACATACAGATCATTACGTAGTGTTGTCCCCTGGCTGACATACAGATCATTATGTAGTGTTGTCCCCTGACTGACATACAGATCATTATGTAGTGTTGTCCCCCTGACTGACATACAGATCATTATGTAGTGTTGTCCCCTGGCTGACATACAGATCATTATGTAGTGTTGTCCCCTGACTGACATACAGATCATTATGTAGTGTTGTCCCCCTGACTGACATACAGATCATTATGTAGTGTTGTCCCCCTGACTGACATACAGATCATTATGTAGTGTTGTCCCCTGGCTGACATACAGATCATTATGTAGTGTTGTCCCCTGACTGACATACAGATCATTATGTAGTGTTGTCCCCCTGACTGACATACAGATCATTATGTAGTGTTGTCCCCCTGACTGACATACAGATCATTATGTAGTGTTGTCCCCTGGCTGACATACAGATCATTATGTAGTGTTGTCCCCCTGACTGACATACAGATCATTATGTAGTGTTGTCCCCCTGACTGATATACAGATCATTATGTAGTGTTGTCCCCCTGACTGATATACAGATCATTATGTAGTGTTGTCCCCTGACTGACATACAGATCATTATGTAGTGTTGTCCCCTGACTGACATACAGATCATTATGTAGTGTTGTCCCCCTGACTGATATACAGATCATTATGTAGTGTTGTCCCCTGACTGACATACAGATCATTATGTAGTGTTGTCCCCCTGACTGACATACAGATCATTATGTAGTGTTGTCCCCCTGACTGACAGAATGACATACAGATCATTATGTAGTGTAGTCCCCCTGACTGACAGAATGACATACAGATCATTATGTAGTGTTGTCCCCTGGCTGACATACAGATCATTATGTAGTGTTGTCCCCCTGACTGACATACAGATCATTATGTAGTGTTGTCCCCTGACTGACATACAGATCATTATGTAGTGTTGTCCCCCTGACTGACATACAGATCATTATGTAGTGTTGTCCCCTGACTGACATACAGATCATTATGTAGTGTTGTCCCCTGACTGACAGAATGACATACAGATCATTATGTAGTGTTGTCCCCTGGCTGACATACAGATCATTATGTAGTGTTGTCCCCTGACTGACATAGACATACAGATCATTATGTAGTGTTGTCCCCCTGGCTGACATACAGATCATTATGTAGTGTTGTCCCCCTGACTGACATACAGATCATTATGTAGTGTTGTCCCCTGACTGACATACAGATCATTATGTAGTGTTGTCCCCTGACTGACATACAGATCATTATGTAGTGTCGTCCCCTGACTGACAGAATGACATACAGATCATTATGTAGTGTTGTCCCCCTGACTGACATACTGATCATTATGTAGTGTTGTCCCCCTGACTGACATATAGATCATTATGTAGTGTTGTCCCCCTGACTGACATAATGACATACAGATCATTATGTAGTGTTGTCCCCCTGACTGACACAATGACATACAGATCATTACGTAGTGTTGTCCCCTGACTGACATACAGATCATTATGTAGTGTTGTCCCCTGACTGATATACAGATCATTATGTAGTGTTGTCCCCCTGACTGACACAATGACATACAGATCATTACGTACTGTTGTCCCCTGGCTGACATACAGATCATTATGTAGTGTTGTCCCCTGACTGACATACAGATCATTATGTAGTGTTGTCCCCCTGACTGACATACAGATCATTATGTAGTGTTGTCCCCTGGCTGACATACAGATCATTATGTAGTGTTGTCCCCTGACTGACATACAGATCATTATGTAGTGTTGTCCCCCTGACTGACATACAGATCACTATGTAGTGTTGTCCCCCTGACTGACATACAGATCATTATGTAGTGTTGTCCCCTGGCTGACATACAGATTATTATGTAGTGTTGTCCCCTGACTGACATACAGATCATTATGTAGTGTTGTCCCCCTGACTGACATACAGATCATTATGTAGTGTTGTCCCCCTGACTGTAATACAGATCATTATGTAGTGTTGTCCCCTGGCTGACATACAGATCATTATGTAGTGTTGTCCCCCTGACTGACATACAGATCATTATGTAGTGTTGTCCCCCTGACTGATATACATATCATTATGTAGTGTTGTCCCCCTGACTGATATACAGATCATTATGTAGTGTTGTCCCCTGACTGACATACAGATCATTATGTAGTGTTGTCCCCCTGACTGACATACAGATCATTATGTAGTGTTGTCCCCCTGACTGACAGAATGACATACAGATCATTATGTAGTGTTGTCCCCCTGACTGACACAATGACATACAGATCATTACGTAGTGTTGTCCCCCTGACTGACATACAGATCATTATGTAGTGTTGTCCCCCTGACTGACACAATGACATACAGATCATTACGTAGTGTTGTCCCCTGACTGACATACAGATCATTATGTAGTGTTATCCCCTGACTGACATACAGATCATTACGTAGTGTTGTCCCCCTGACTGACACAATGACATACAGATCATTACGTAGTGTTGTCCCCCTGACTGACACAATGACATACAGATCATTACGTAGTGTTGTCCCCTGACTGACATACAGATCATTATGTAGTGTTGTCCCCCTGACTGACATACAGATCATTATGTAGTGTTGTCCCCCTGACTGACATACAGATCATTATGTAGTGTTGTCACCTGACTGACATACAGATCATTATGTAGTGTTGTCCCCTGACTGACATACAGATCATTATGTAGTGTCGTCCCCTGACTGACAGAATGACATACAGATCATTATGTAGTGTTGTCCCCCTGACTGACATACTGATCATTATGTAGTGTTGTCCCCCTGACTGAAATATAGATCATTATGTAGTGTTGTCCCCCTGACTGACATAATGACATACAGATCATTATGTAGTGTTGTCCCCCTGACTGACACAATGACATACAGATCATTACGTAGTGTTGTCCCCTGACTGACATACAGATCATTATGTAGTGTTGTCCCCTGACTGATATACAGATCATTATGTAGTGTTGTCCCCCTGACTGACATACAGATCATTATGTAGTGTTGTCCCCCTGACTAACATACAGATCACTATGTAGTGTTGTCCCCCTGACTGACATACAGATCATTATGTAGTGTTGTCCCCTGGCTGACATACAGATTATTATGTAGTGTTGTCCCCTGACTGACATACAGATCATTATGTAGTGTTGTCCCCCTGACTGACATACAGATCATTATGTAGTGTTGTCCCCCTGACTGTAATACAGATCATTATGTAGTGTTGTCCCCTGGCTGACATACAGATCATTATGTAGTGTTGTCCCCCTGACTGACATACAGATCATTATGTAGTGTTGTCCCCCTGACTGATATACATATCATTATGTAGTGTTGTCCCCCTGACTGATATACAGATCATTATGTAGTGTTGTCCCCTGACAGACATACAGATCATTATGTAGTGTTGTCCCCCTGACTGACATACAGATCATTATGTAGTGTTGTCCCCCTGACTGACAGAATGACATACAGATCATTATGTAGTGTTGTCCCCCTGACTGACACAATGACATACAGATCATTACGTAGTGTTGTCCCCCTGACTGACACAATGACATACAGATCATTACGTAGTGTTGTCCCCTGACTGACATACAGATCATTATGTAGTGTTGTCCCCTGACTGACATACAGATCATTATGTAGTGTTGTCCCCTGACTGACACAATGACATACAGATCATTACGTAGTGTTGTCCACTGACTGACATACAGATCATTACGTAGTGTTGTCCCCCTGACTGACACAATGACATACAGATCATTATGTAGTGTTGTCCCCTGACTGACATACAGATCATTATGTAGTGTTGTCCCCCTGACTGACATACAGATCATTATGTAGTGTTGTCCCCCTGACTGACATACAGATCATTATGTAGTGTTGTCCCCTGGCTGACATACAGATTATTATGTAGTGTTGTCCCCTGACTGACATACAGATCATTATGTAGTGTTGTCCCCCTGACTGACATACAGATCATTATGTAGTGTTGTCCCCCTGACTGTAATACAGATCATTATGTAGTGTTGTCCCCTGGCTGACATACAGATCATTATGTAGTGTTGTCCCCCTGACTGACATACAGATCATTATGTAGTGTTGTCCCCCTGACTGATATACATATCATTATGTAGTGTTGTCCCCCTGACTGATATACAGATCATTATGTAGTGTTGTCCCCTGACAGACATACAGATCATTATGTAGTGTTGTCCCCCTGACTGACATACAGATCATTATGTAGTGTTGTCCCCCTGACTGACAGAATGACATACAGATCATTATGTAGTGTTGTCCCCCTGACTGACACAATGACATACAGATCATTACGTAGTGTTGTCCCCCTGACTGACACAATGACATACAGATCATTACGTAGTGTTGTCCCCTGACTGACATACAGATCATTATGTAGTGTTGTCCCCTGACTGACATACAGATCATTATGTAGTGTTGTCCCCTGACTGACACAATGACATACAGATCATTACGTAGTGTTGTCCACTGACTGACATACAGATCATTACGTAGTGTTGTCCCCCTGACTGACACAATGACATACAGATCATTATGTAGTGTTGTCCCCTGACTGACATACAGATCATTATGTAGTGTTGTCCCCCTGACTGACATACAGATCATTATGTAGTGTTGTCCCCCTGACTGACATACAGATCATTATGTAGTGTTGTCACCTGACTGACATACAGATCATTATGTAGTGTTGTCCCCTGACTGACATACAGATCATTATGTAGTGTCGTCCCCTGACTGACAGAATGACATACAGATCATTATGTAGTGTTGTCCCCCTGACTGACATACTGATCATTATGGAGTGTTGTCCCCCTGACTGAAATATAGATCATTATGTAGTGTTGTCCCCCTGACTGACATAATGACATACAGATCATTATGTAGTGTTGTCCCCCTGACTGACACAATGACATACAGATCATTACGTAGTGTTGTCCCCTGACTGACATACAGATCATTATGTAGTGTTGTCCCCTGACTGATATACAGATCATTATGTAGTGTTGTCCCCCTGACTGACACAATGACATACAGATCATTACGTAGTGTTGTCCCCTGGCTGACATACAGATCATTATGTAGTGTTGTCCCCTGACTGACATACAGATCATTATGTAGTGTTGTCCCCCTGACTGACATACAGATCATTATGTAGTGTTGTCCCCTGGCTGACATACAGATCATTATGTAGTGTTGTCCCCTGACTGACATACAGATCATTATGTAGTGTTGTCCCCCTGACTGACATACAGATCATTATGTAGTGTTGTCCCCCTGACTGACATACAGATCATTATGTAGTGTTGTCCCCTGGCTGACATACAGATCATTATGTAGTGTTGTCCCCTGACTGACATACAGATCATTATGTAGTGTTGTCCCCCTGACTGATATACATATCATTATGTAGTGTTGTCCCCCTGACTGATATACAGATCATTATGTAGTGTTGTCCCCTGACAGACATACAGATCATTATGTAGTGTTGTCCCCCTGACTGACATACAGATCATTATGTAGTGTTGTCCCCCTGACTGACAGAATGACATACAGATCATTATGTAGTGTTGTCCCCCTGACTGACACAATGACATACAGATCATTACGTAGTGTTGTCCCCCTGACTGACACAATGACATACAGATCATTACGTAGTGTTGTCCCCTGACTGACATACAGATCATTATGTAGTGTTGTCCCCTGACTGACATACAGATCATTATGTAGTGTTGTCCCCTGACTGACACAATGACATACAGATCATTACGTAGTGTTGTCCACTGACTGACATACAGATCATTACGTAGTGTTGTCCCCCTGACTGACACAATGACATACAGATCATTATGTAGTGTTGTCCCCTGACTGACATACAGATCATTATGTAGTGTTGTCCCCCTGACTGACATACAGATCATTATGTAGTGTTGTCCCCCTGACTGACATACAGATCATTATGTAGTGTTGTCACCTGACTGACATACAGATCATTATGTAGTGTTGTCCCCTGACTGACATACAGATCATTATGTAGTGTCGTCCCCTGACTGACAGAATGACATACAGATCATTATGTAGTGTTGTCCCCCTGACTGACATACTGATCATTATGTAGTGTTGTCCCCCTGACTGAAATATAGATCATTATGTAGTGTTGTCCCCCTGACTGACATAATGACATACAGATCATTATGTAGTGTTGTCCCCCTGACTGACACAATGACATACAGATCATTACGTAGTGTTGTCCCCTGACTGACATACAGATCATTATGTAGTGTTGTCCCCTGACTGATATACAGATCATTATGTAGTGTTTTCCCCCTGACTGACACAATGACATACAGATCATTACGTAGTGTTGTCCCCTGGCTGACATACAGATCATTATGTAGTGTTGTCCCCTGACTGACATACAGATCATTATGTAGTGTTGTCCCCCTGACTGACATACAGATCATTATGTAGTGTTGTCCCCTGGCTGACATACAGATCATTATGTAGTGTTGTCCCCTGACTGACATACAGATCATTATGTAGTGTTGTCCCCCTGACTGACATACAGATCATTATGTAGTGTTGTCCCCCTGACTGACATACAGATCATTATGTAGTGTTGTCCCCTGGCTGACATACAGATCATTATGTAGTGTTGTCCCCTGACTGACATACAGATCATTATGTAGTGTTGTCCCCTGACTGACACAATGACATACAGATCATTACGTAGTGTTGTCCCCCTGACTGACACAATGACATACAGATCATTATGTAGTGTTGTCCCCTGACTGACATACAGATCATTATGTAGTGTTGTCCCCCTGACTGACATACAGATCATTATGTAGTGTTGTCCCCCTGACTGACATACAGATCATTATGTAGTGTTGTCACCTGACTGACATACAGATCATTATGTAGTGTTGTCCCCTGACTGACATACAGATCATTATGTAGTGTCGTCCCCTGACTGACAGAATGACATACAGATCATTATGTAGTGTTGTCCCCCTGACTGACATACTGATCATTATGTAGTGTTGTCCCCCTGACTGAAATATAGATCATTATGTAGTGTTGTCCCCCTGACTGACATAATGACATACAGATCATTATGTAGTGTTGTCCCCCTGACTGACACAATGACATTCAGATCATTACGTAGTGTTGTCCCCTGACTGACATACAGATCATTATGTAGTGTTGTCCCCTGACTGATATACAGATCATTATGTAGTGTTGTCCCCCTGACTGACACAATGACATACAGATCATTACGTAGTGTTGTCCCCTGGCTGACATACAGATCATTATGTAGTGTTGTCCCCTGACTGACATACAGATCATTATGTAGTGTTGTCCCCCTGACTGACATACAGATCATTATGTAGTGTTGTCCCCTGGCTGACATACAGATCATTATGTAGTGTTGTCCCCTGACTGACATACAGATCATTATGTAGTGTTGTCCCCCTGACTGACATACAGATCATTATGTAGTGTTGTCCCCCTGACTGACATACAGATCATTATGTAGTGTTGTCCCCTGGCTGACATACAGATCATTATGTAGTGTTGTCCCCTGACTGACATACAGATCATTATGTAGTGTTGTCCCCCTGACTGACATACAGATCATTATGTAGTGTTGTCCCCCTGACTGACATACAGATCATTATGTAGTGTTGTCCCCTGGCTGACATACAGATCATTATGTAGTGTTGTCCCCCTGACTGACATACAGATCATTATGTAGTGTTGTCCCCCTGACTGATATACAGATCATTATGTAGTGTTGTCCCCCTGACTGATATACAGATCATTATGTAGTGTTGTCCCCTGACTGACATACAGATCATTATGTAGTGTTGTCCCCTGACTGACATACAGATCATTATGTAGTGTTGTCCCCTGACTGACATACAGATCATTATGTAGTGTTGTCCCCCTGACTGACATACAGATCATTATGTAGTGTTGTCCCCTGACTGACATACAGATCATTATGTAGTGTTGTCCCCTGACTGACATACAGATCATTATGTAGTGTTGTCCCCCTGACTGATATACAGATCATTATGTAGTGTTGTCCCCTGACTGACATACAGATCATTATGTAGTGTTGTCCCCCTGACTGACATACAGATCATTATGTAGTGTTGTCCCCCTGACTGACAGAATGACATACAGATCATTATGTAGTGTTGTCCCCCTGACTGACATACAGATCATTATGTAGTGTTGTCCCCCTGACTGACAGAATGACATACAGATCATTATGTAGTGTTGTCCCCCTGACTGACATACAGATCATTATGTAGTGTTGTCCCCCTGACTGACAGAATGACATACAGATCATTATGTAGTGTCGTCCCCTGACTGACAGAATGACATACAGATCATTATGTAGTGTTGTCCCCCTGACTGACATACAGATCATTATGTAGTGTTGTCCCCCTGACTGACATACAGATCATTACGTAGTGTTGTCCCCTGACTGACATACAGATCATTATGTAGTGTTGTCCCCCTGACTGACATACAGATCATTATGTAGTGTTGTCCCCTGACTGACATACAGATCATTATGTAGATGTATGGTCCTTCTTCCGTTTGTATTCAGTATTCTATGATCCACTGCACAGTGTGACGTTATTAAGTTCAATGTGTTGTATTGAGTGGAAGTGTGAATTTCAGTGACTGGTTTTTGCTTAGTATCCCGGGACCGCGGGGCGAACGGGAAGCTAGGCCACTGCCCCCCCCCCCCCCCCCCCCCCCACACCACCCTTCTGTGAAATCATACTGTTATTAAAATGTGTGTATCATGACAACACTAATTTCTGTGCCTCATAATGTGGTCTCTGTTGCGTTTCACTTCACTTGCCTCTGCATCTGTGCAGGTCTTCTATGTTCTTCGTCTTCATCTGCTTTTGTCGGCACAGTCACAATCTAAACCGACGTTCCCTTCATCTCCCCTGACGTCCTCCACAGGAAATAATTCAACAAGGCAACTTTGGTTACAGTAGCTTGCAAAGAACATGCTAACCTAGTCGTGGGCTGTCGGTGTGGCTCTGAGGCCTTGTGTTGCCCAACACGACATTGTTATTGTGTTGCTAACTGAATGGCAGAGTGCTCCATGCATCCCAAATGGCACCCTATTCCCTGTATAGTACACTACTTTTGACAATAGACATATGTGATGTAGTCTAAAGTGCTGCACTAATTAGGGAATAGGGTGCAATTTGGTACTTACATTATACATGGTGTATGACATGTCCGTCTCAGCAGCTTGCCTTGTCCTCTCAAATCCCAGTGACACAGAGAAGGAGAGACCGGGAGAGAGAGAAGGTTAAGAGAGATGGAGAGAGAGAAGATTAAGAGAGAGACGGAGAGAGAGAAGGTTAAGAGAGAGATGGAGAGAGAGAAGATTGAGAGAGAGATGGAGAGAGAGAAGGTTAAGAGAGAGATGGAGAGAGAGAAGATTGAGAGAGAGATGGAGAGAGAGAGGATTGAGATGGAGAGAAGGTTAAGAGAGAGATGGAGAGAGAGAAGGTTGAGATTAAGAGAGAGATGGAGAGAGAAGGTTAAGAGAGAGATGGAGAGAGAGAAGGTTAAGAGAGAGATGGAGAGAGAGAAGGTTAAGAAAGAGATGGAGAGAGAGAAGGTTAAGAGAGAGATGGAGAGAGAGAAGATTAAGAGAGAGATGGAGAGAGAGAAGGTTGAGATGGAGAGAAGGTTAACGCTGATAGGCTCTCATCCCCGTCCACATGGTGTTTCTGATAACCAGATCCGTTAACGGTGATAGGATCTCATCCCCGTCCACATGGTGTTTCTGATAACCAGATCCGTTAACGCTGATAAAAAAAACTAAATTGACTTCTAATCAGAATATGTTTGCCCTTTTATTTTTTGTTGGAATGATCGTTAGTTTGAAGCAATGGAGTTTTTTGTTGTATTTTATTTTCTATGTGAAATGCGTTAGCTGTCTGGCACATGGAGACACACATAGGACAGTGTCTTTGTTTGGGCAGATTGTAGCTGTCTGGCGGAAGGAAACCGGTACCGGACGGGTGGACTGGGACTTTCTCGGTTGAACGGTTCTGACACTTAATTACCAGCTGATTGTGTTCCGGTCGTCGTCTGTCAGCCTGATGAACACCCTGTCGGCTTCCAATCCATATGCCTGACACACACCCACACACACACACACATGCACACACACCATTCGCTTCACACACACCTATAGCACACACACACACACCCATACACACTTCTCACACACCCATTCACACTTCTCACACACACTTCTCACACACCCATACACACTTCTCACACACCCATGCACACTTCTCACACACCCATACACACATGTAAAGAGCACCCTGGACAGTCTGTGATGGGGTTTGAAGGCTCCGTAGACAGTCTGTGATGGGGTTTGAAGGCTCCGTAGACAGTCTGTGATGGGGTTTGAAGGCTCCGTAGACAGTCTGTGATGGGGTTTGAAGGCTCCCTAGACAGTCTGTGATGGGGTTTGAAGGCTCCCTGGACAGTCTGTGATGGGGTTTGAAGGCTCCCTAGACAGTCTGTGATGGGGTTTGAAGGCTCCGTAGACAGTCTGTGATGGGGTTTGAAGGCTCCCTGGACAGTCTGTGATGGGGTTTGAAGGCTCCCTAGACAGTATGTGATGGAGTTTGAAGGCTCCCTGGACAGTCTGTGATGGGGTTTGAAGGCTCCCTGGACAGTCTGTGATGGGGTTTGAAGGCTCCGTAGACAGTCTGTGATGGGGTTTGAAGGCTCCGTAGACAGTCTGTGATGGGGTTTGAAGGCTCCCTGGACAGTCTGTGATGGGGTTTGAAGGCTCCGTAGACAGTCTGTGATGGGGTTTGAAGGCTCCCTAGACAGTCTGTGATGGGGTTTGAAGGCTCCCTGGACAGTCTGTGATGGGGTTTGAAGGCTCCGTAGACAGTCTGTGACGGAGTTTGAAGGCTCCCTGGACAGTCTGTGATGGGGTTTGAAGGCTCCGTAGACAGTCTGTGATGGGGTTTGAAAGCTCCGTAGACAGTTTGTGATGTTGTTTGAAGGCTCCACAGAGCAAAGACTTCTGTTTCTCTCCTGAAAACAAAGTTGAGCTAAATGGCATCATCATTGACAATGTATTGATATTCAGGTGATTTTGTTGGTACCTAGGGTCATTATTTCATTCAATATATTTTTAATCAGGTGTTAGTGGTGGTTACCTCGGGCCATTATTTATGGCCAATGTAGAATCATTCAATGCAGGCTTGCCCTGACTTTGCTGCAAGTCAGTTCAATTTGGGTTACGGTACGACTCTAGCGAACCCAAATATACCAGCTCTGTTATGCAGCGTCATAATCACCCATCCCACCTCTCTGCCCTGGGCTTTGTTAAATCACTCCATCAGAGAGAGAGAGAGAGAAATAAAGAGAGAGAGGAGAAGAGTGCGAGAGAGAGAGAGAGAGAAAGAGAAAGAGAGAGAGAGAGAAAGAGAAAGAAAGAGAGAGAGAAGAAGAGGGCGAGAGAAAGAGAGAGAGAAAGAGAAAGAAAGAGAGAGAGAAGAAGAGGACGAGAGAAAGAGAGAGAGAGAAAGGAAGAGAGAGAGAAGAGGGCGAGAGAGAGAGAGAGAGAGAGAGAAAGGAAGAGAGAGAGAAGAGGGCGAGAGAGAGAGAGAGAAAGAGAAAGAGAGAGAGAGAAGAGGGCGAGAGCGAGAGAGAGAGAAAGGAAGAGAGAGAGAAGAGGGCGAGAGAGAGAGAGAGAAAGAGAAAGAGAGAGAGAGAAGAGGGCGAGAGCGAGAGAGAGAGAAAGGAAGAGAGAGAGAAGAGGGCGAGAGAGAGAGAGAGAAAGAGAAAGAGAGAGAGAAGAAGAGGGCGAGAGAAAGAGAGAGAGAGAAAGGAAGAGAGAGAGAAGAGGGCGAGAGCGAGAGAGAGAGAAAGGAAGAGAGAGAGAAGAGGGCGAGAGAGAGAGAGAGAAAGAGAAAGAGAGAGAGAGAAGAGGGCGAGAGCGAGAGAGAGAGAGAGAAAGAGAAAGAGAGAGAGAGAAGAGGGCGAGAGCGAGAGAGAGAGAGAGAAAGGAAGAGAGAGAGAAGAAGAGGGCGAGAGAGACAGAGATACTTCTCTGCATAGGCCTTTGCTTAATTTGAGAGGAATGGATAATTTAGGAGAGTAGTGGAGTACTTATGGCATACCCCTCACCTCACCTAAAAATCATATTAATATTTCAATACCATTTTTTTCCCCGCAGCCTTTTTCAAAAGTGTTTTTATTTTCTTTCGTTATTTCTATTTTTAAAACTGATATGAGCTAAGAGATTCTGACAGCTCCCGGTGCCCCACAGCAATCCCCTGACACTACGTAGACACTACACTACATAGACACTACACTACATAGAGACTACACTACGTAGGCAATACACTACATAGACACTACACTACGTAGACGCTACACTACGTAGACACGTAGACACTACACTACGTAGACACTACACTACGTAGGCACGACACTACACTACGTAGACACTACACTACGTAGACACTACACTACATAGACACTACACTACGTAGACACTACACTACGTAGACACTACACTACGTAGACACTACACTACGTAGACACTACACTATGTATGCAGTACAATACATAGACACTACACTACGTAGACACGTAGACACTACACTACGTAGACACGTAGACACTACACTACGTAGACACTACACTACGTAGGCACAACACTACGTAGGCACAACACTACGTAGACACTACACTACGTAGACACTACACTACGTAGGCACTACACTACGTAGACACTACACTACGTAGACACTACACTACGTAGGCACTACACTACGTATGCACTAAACTACGTAGACACTACACTACGTAGACACTACACTATGTATGCAGTACAATACATAGACACTACACTACGTAGACACTACACTACGTAGACACGTAGACACTACACTACGTAGACACTACACTACGTAGGCACAACACTACGTAGACACTACACTACGTAGACACTACACTACGTAGGCACTACACTACATAGGCACTACACTACGTAGACACTACACTACGTAGGTACTACACTACGTAGACACTACACTACGTAGGCACTACACTACGTAGGCACTACACTACGTAGGCACTACACTACGTAGACACTACACTACGTAGGTACTACACTACGTAGGTACTACACTACGTAGGCACTACACTACGTAGACACTACACTACGTAGACACTACACTACGTATGCACTTCACTACGTAGGCACTGCACTACGTAGGCACTGCACTACGTAGGCACTGCACTACGTAGACACTACACTACATAGACACTGCACTACATAGGCACTACACTACGTAGACACTACGTAGGCACTACACTACGTAGACACTACACTACGTAGACACTACACTACGTAGGTACTGCACTACGTAGGCACTACACTACGTAGACACTACACTACGTAGGCACTACACTACATAGGCACTACACTACGTAGACACTACACTACGTAGACACTACACTACGTAGGCACTACAATACGTACGCACTACACTACGTAGGCACTGCACTACGTAGGCACTACACTACTTAGGCACTACACTACTTAGGCACTACACTACGTAGGCACTACACTACGTAGACGCTACAATACGTAGGCGCTACACTACGTAGACACTACACTACGTAGACACTACACTACGTAGACACTACACTACGTAGGCACTACACTACGTAGGCACTACACTACGTAGACACTACACTACATAGGCACTACACTACGTAGGCACTACACTACGTGGGCACTACACTACGTAGGCCCAACACTGCGTAGAAACTACACTACATAGGCACTACATTACATAGGCACTACACTACATAGGCACTACACTATGTAGACACTACACTACGTAGACACTACACTACGTAGACACTCGTCTTTTCACCTCTCCTCCACTCTTTCCCTCCCTCACTCCATCCCTCCCTCGCTCGCTCTCTCCCTCCCTCGCCCTCCCTCACTCTGCTCCTCCCTGGTTCATGTGTTTGTTTTCAAGGTGATTGATGTTTAAGACAGGCTCCATGCCCCAGCCTAGCTGTTGATGCTCTCTGTTCTCCAGCCTAGCTATTGATGCTCTCTGTTACCAAGCCTAGCTATTGATGCTCTCTGTTACCAAGCCTAGCTGTTGATGCTCTCTGTTCCCCAGCCTAGCTGTTGATGCTCCCTGTTCCCCAGCCTAGCTATTGATGCTCTCTGTTCCCCAGCCTAGCTATTGATGCTCTCTGTTCTCCAGCCTAGCTATTGATACTCTCTGTTCCCTAGCCTAGCTGTTGATGCTCTCTGTTCCCCAGCCTAGCTATTGATGCTCTCTGTTCTCCAGCCTAGCTATTGATGCTCTCTGTTCCCCGCCTAGCTGTTGATGCTCTCTGGTCCCCAGCCTAGCTGTTGATGCTCTCTGTTCTCCAACCTGGCTATTGATGCTCTCTGTCCTCCAGCCTAGCTATTGATGCTCTCTGTTCTCCAGCCTTGCTGTTGATGCTCTCTGTTCCCCAGCCTAGCTGTTGATGCTCTCTGTTCCCCAGCCTAGCTGTTGATGCTCTCTGTTCACTAGCCTAGCTATTGATGCTCTCTGTTCTCCAGCCTAGCTATTGATGCTCTCTGTTCCCCAGCCTAGCTGTTGATGCTCTCTGTTCTCCAGCCTAGCTGTTGATGCTCTCCGTTCTCCAGCCTAGCTGTTGATGCTCTCTGTTCTCCAGCCTAGCTGTTGATGCTCTCTGTTTCCCAGCCTAGCTATTGATGCTCTCTGTTACCAAGCCTAGCTATTGGTGCTCTCTGTTCCCTAGCCTAGATATTGATGCTCTCTGTTCTCCAGCCTAGCTATTGATGCTCTCTGTTCCCTAGCCTAGCTGTTGATGCTCTCTGTTCCCCAGCCTAGCTATTGATGCTCTCTGTTCTCCAGCCTAGCTATTGATGCTCTCTGTTCCCCGCCTAGCTGTAGATGCTCTCTGTTCCCCAGCCTAGCTGTTGATGCTCTCTGTTCTCCAACCTGGCTATTGATGCTCTCTGTCCTCCAGCCTAGCTATTGATGCTCTCTGTTCTCCAGCCTTGCTGTTGATGCTCTCTGTTCCCCAGCCTAGCTGTTGATGCTCTCTGTTCCCCAGCCTAGCTGTTGATGCTCTCTGTTCACTAGCCTAGCTATTGATGCTCTCTGTTCTCCAGCCTAGCTATTGATGCTCTCTGTTCCCCAGCCTAGCTGTTGATGCTCTCTGTTCTCCAGCCTAGCTGTTGATGCTCTCTGTTCTCCAACCTAGCTATTGATGCTCTCTGTTCCCTAGCCTAGCTGTTGATGCTCTCTGTTTCCCAGCCTATCTGTTGATGCTCTCTGTTCCGCAGCCTAGCTATTGATGCTCTCTGTTCTCCAGTCTAGCTGTTGATGCTCTCTGTTCTCCAGTCTAGCTGTTGATGCTCTCTGTTCTCCAGTCTAGCTGTTGTTGCTCTCTGTTCATCTAGACAAGCTGTTGTTGCTCTCTGTTCCCCTAGACAAGCTGTTGTTGCTCTCTGTTCCCCTAGACAAGCTGTTGTTGCTCTCTGTTCCTCTAGACAAGATGTTGATGCTCTCTGTTCCCCCCTAGACAAGCTGTTGTTGCTCTCTGTTCCCCCCTAGACAAGCTGTTGTTGCTCTCTGTTCCTCTAGACAAGCTGTTGATGCTCTCTGTTCCCCTCTAGACAAGCTGTTGATGCTCTCTATTCATCTAGACAAGCTGTTGTTGCTCTCTGTACATCTAGACAAGCTGTTGTTGCTCTCTGTTCCCCTAGACAAGCTGTTGTTGCTCTCTGTTCCCCCCTAGACAAGCTGTTGTTGCTCTCTGTTCCCCTAGACAAGCTGTTGATGCTCTCTGTTCCCCTCTAGACAAGCTGTTGTTGCTCTCTGTTCCCCCCTAGACAAGCTGTTGATGCTCTCTGTTCCTCTAGACAAGCTGTTGTTGCTCTCTGTTCCTCTAGACAAGCTGTTGTTGCTCTCTGTTCCCCTCTAGACAAGCTGTTGATGCTCTCTGTTCCTCTAGACAAGCTGTTGTTGCTCTCTGTTCCCCTCTAGACAAGCTGTTGTTGCTCTCTGTTCCCCCCTAGACAAGCTGTTGTTGCTCTCTGTTCTCCAGCCTAGCTGTTGATGCTCTCTGTTCCCCCCTAGACAAGCTGTTGATGCTCTCTGTTCCCCCCTAGACAAGCTGTTGATGCTCTCTGTTCCCACTAGACAAGCTGTTGTTGCTCTCTGTTCCTCTAGACAAGCTGTTGTTGCTCTCTGTTCCTCTAGACAAGCTGTTGTTGCTCTCTGTTCCACTAGACAAGCTGTTGTTGCTCTCTGTTCCTCTAGACACGCTGTTGTTGCTCTCTGTTCCCTCTAGACAAGCTGTTGTTGCTCTCTGTCCCCCCCTAGACAAGCTGTTGTTGCTCTCTGTCCCCCCCTAGACAAGCTGTTGTTGCTCTCTGTTCCCCCCTAGACAAGCTGTTGATGCTCTCTGTTCCTCTAGACAAGCTGTTGTTGCTCTCTGTTCCTCTAGACAAGCTGTTGTTGCTCTCTGTTCCCCTCTAGACAAGCTGTTGATGCTCTCTGTTCCCCTCTAGACAAGCTGTTGTTGCTCTCTGTTCCCCTCTAGACAAGCTGTTGATGCTCTCTGTTCCCCCCTAGACAAGCTGTTGTTGCTCTCTGTTCCTCTAGACAAGCTGTTGTTGCTCTCTGTTCCCCTCTAGACAAGCTGTTGATGCTCTCTGTTCCCCCCTAGACAAGCTGTTGTTGCTCTCTGTTCCCCCCTAGACAAGCTGTTGTTGCTCTCTGTTCCCCCCTAGACAAGCTGTTGATGCTCTCTGTTCCCCTCTAGACAAGCTGTTGTTGCTCTCTGTTCCCCCCTAGACAAGCTGTTGATGCTCTCTGTTCCCACTAGACAAGCTGTTGTTGCTCTCTGTTCCTCTAGACAAGCTGTTGTTGCTCTCTGTTCCTCTAGACAAGCTGTTGTTGCTCTCTGTTCCACTAGACAAGCTGTTCTTGCTCTCTGTTCCTCTAGACAAGCTGTTGTTGCTCTCTGTTCCCTCTAGACAAGCTGTTGTTGCTCTCTGTCCCCCCCTAGACAAGCTGTTGTTGCTCTCTGTCCCCCCCTAGACAAGCTGTTGTTGCTCTCTGTTCCCCCCTAGACAAGCTGTTGATGCTCTCTGTTCCTCTAGACAAGCTGTTGTTGCTCTCTGTCCCCCCCTAGACAAGCTGTTGTTGCTCTCTGTCCCCCCCTAGACAAGCTGTTGTTGCTCTCTGTTCCCCTCTAGACAAGCTGTTGATGCTCTCTGTTCCCCCCTAGACAAGATGTTGTTGCTCTCTGTTCCCCCCTAGACAAGCTGTTGTTGCTCTCTGTTCCCCCCTAGACAAGCTGTTGATGCTCTCTGTTCCCCTCTAGACAAGCTGTTGTTGCTCTCTGTTCCCCCCTAGACAAGCTGTTGTTGCTCTCTGTTCCCCCCTAGACAAGCTGTTGATGCTCTCTGTTCCTCTCTAGACAAGCTGTTGTTGCTCTCTGTTCCCCTCTAGACAAGCTGTTGATGCTCTCTGTTCCCCCCTAGACAAGGTGTTGTTGCTCTCTGTTCCTCTAGACAAGCTGTTGTTGCTCTCTGTTCCCCTCTAGACAAGCTGTTGTTGCTCTCTGTTCCCCTCTAGACAAGCAGTTGTTGCTCTCCGTTCCCCTAGACAAGCTGTTGATGCTCTCTGTTCCCCCCCTAGACAAGCTGTTGTTGCTCTCTGTTCCTCTAGACAAGCTGTTGATGCTCTCTGTTTCCCTATAGACAAGCTGTTGTTGCTCTCTGTTCCTCTAGACAAGCTGTTGATGCTCTCTGTTCCTCTAGACAAGCTGTTGATGCTCTCTGTTCCCCTCTCGTCAAGCTGTTGTTGCTCTCTGTTCCCCTAGACAAGTTGTTGTTGCTCTCCGTTCCCCTAGACAAGCTGTTGTTGCTCTCTGTTCCCCAGCCTAGCTATTGATGCTCTCTGTTCTCCAGTCTAGCTGTTGATGCTCTCTGTTCTCCAGTCTAGCTGTTGATGCTCTCTGTTCTCCAGTCTAGCTGTTGTTGCTCTCTGTTCATCTAGACAAGCTGTTGTTGCTCTCTGTTCCCCTAGACAAGCTGTTGTTGCTCTCTGTTCCCCTAGACAAGCTGTTGTTGCTCTCTGTTCCTCTAGACAAGATGTTGATGCTCTCTGGTCCCCCCTAGACAAGCTGTTGTTGCTCTCTGTTCCCCCCTAGACAAGCTGTTGTTGCTCTCTGTTCATCTAGACAAGCTGTTGTTGCTCTCTGTTCCCCTAGACAAGCTGTTGTTGCTCTCTGTTCCCCCCTAGACAAGCTGTTGTTGCTCTCTGTTCCTCTAGACAAGCTGTTGATGCTCTCTGTTCCCCTCTAGACAAGCTGTTGTTGCTCTCTGTTCCCCTCTAGACAAGCTGTTGTTGCTCTCTGTTCCCCCCTAGACAAGCTGTTGATGCTCTCTGTTCCTCTAGACAAGCTGTTGTTGCTCTCTGTTCCTCTAGACAAGCTGTTGTTGCTCTCTGTTCCCCTCTAGACAAGCTGTTGATGCTCTCTGTTCCTCTAGACAAGCTGTTGTTGCTCTCTGTTCCCCTCTAGACAAGCTGTTGTTGCTCTCTGTTCCCCCCTAGACAAGCTGTTGTTGCTCTCTGTTCTCCAGCCTAGCTGTTGATGCTCTCTGTTCCCCCCTAGACAAGCTGTTGATGCTCTCTGTTCCCCCCTAGACAAGCTGTTGATGCTCTCTGTTCCCACTAGACAAGCTGTTGTTGCTCTCTGTTCCTCTAGACAAGCTGTTGTTGCTCTCTGTTCCTCTAGACAAGCTGTTGTTGCTCTCTGTTCCACTAGACAAGCTGTTGTTGCTCTCTGTTCCTCTAGACAAGCTGTTGTTGCTCTCTGTTCCCTCTGGACAAGCTGTTGTTGCTCTCTGTCCCCCCCTAGACAAGCTGTTGTTGCTCTCTGTCCCCCCCTAGACAAGCTGTTGTTGCTCTCTGTTCCCCCCTAGACAAGCTGTTGATGCTCTCTGTTCCTCTAGACAAGCTGTTGTTGCTCTCTGTTCCTCTAGACAAGCTGTTGATGCTCTCTGTTCCTCTAGACAAGCTGTTGTTGCTCTCTGTTCCCCTCTAGACAAGCTGTTGATGCTCTCTGTTCCCCACTAGACAAGCTGTTGTTGCTCTCTGTTCCTCTAGACAAGCTGTTGTTGCTCTCTGTTCCTCTAGACAAGCTGTTGTTGCTCTCTGTTCCTCTAGACAAGCTGTTGTTGCTCTCTGTTCCACTAGACAAGCTGTTGTTGCTCTCTGTTCCTCTAGACAAGCTGTTGTTGCTCTCTGTTCCCTCTAGACAAGCTGTTGTTGCTCTCTGTCCCCCCCTAGACAAGCTGTTGTTGCTCTCTGTCCCCCCCTAGACAAGCTGTTGTTGCTCTCTGTTCCCCCCTAGACAAGCTGTTGATGCTCTCTGTTCCTCTAGACAAGCTGTTGTTGCTCTCTGTTCCTCTAGACAAGCTGTTGTTGCTCTCTGTTCCCCTCTAGACAAGCTGTTGATGGTCTCTGTTCCCCTCTAGACAAGCTGTTGTTGCTCTCTGTTCCCCTCTAGACAAGCTGTTGTTGCTCTCTGTTCCACTAGACAAGCTGTTGTTGCTCTCTGTTCCTCTAGACAAGCTGTTGTTGCTCTCTGTTCCCTCTAGACAAGCTGTTGTTGCTCTCTGTCCCCCCCTAGACAAGCTGTTGTTGCTCTCTGTCCCCCCCTAGACAAGCTGTTGTTGCTCTCTGTTCCCCCCTAGACAAGCTGTTGATGCTCTCTGTTCCTCTAGACAAGCTGTTGTTGCTCTCTGTTCCTCTAGACAAGCTGTTGTTGCTCTCTGTTCCCCTCTAGACAAGCTGTTGATGGTCTCTGTTCCCCTCTAGACAAGCTGTTGTTGCTCTCTGTTCCCCTCTAGACAAGCTGTTGATGGTCTCTGTTCCCCCCTAGACAAGCTGTTGTTGCTCTCTGTTCCTCTAGACAAGCTGTTGTTGCTCTCTGTTCCCCTCTAGACAAGCTGTTGTTGCTCTCTGTTCCCCTCTAGACAAGCTGTTGATGCTCTCTGTTCCCCTCTAGACAAGCTGTTGATGCTCTCTGTTCCCCCCTAGACAAGCTGTTGTTGCTCTCTGTTCCCCCCTAGACAAGCTGTTGTTGCTCTCTGTTCATCCCTAGACAAGCTGTTGATGCTCTCTGTTCCCCTCTAGACAAGCTGTTGTTGCTCTCTGTTCCCCCCTAGACAAGCTGTTGTTGCTCTCTGTTCCCCCCTAGACAAGCTGTTGATGCTCTCTGTTCCCCTCTAGACAAGCTGTTGTTGCTCTCTGTTCCCCTCTAGACAAGCTGTTGTTGCTCTCCGTTCCCCTAGACAAGCTGTTGATGCTCTCTGTTCCCCCCCTAGACAAGCTGTTGTTGCTCTCTGTTCCTCTAGACAAGCTGTTGATGCTCTCTGTTTCCCTCTAGACAAGCTGTTGTTGCTCTCTGTTCCTCTAGACAAGCTGTTGATGCTGTCTGTTCCTCTAGACAAGCTGTTGATGCTCTCTGTTCCCCTCTTGTCAAGCTGTTGTTGCTCTCTGTTCCCCTAGACAAGCTGTTGTTGCTCTCCGTTCCCCTAGACAAGCTGTTGTTGCTCTCTGTTCCCCTAGACAAGCTGTTGTTGCTCTCTATTTCCCTCTAGACAAGCTGTTGTTGCTCTCTGGTCCCCCCTAGACAAGCTGTTGATGCTCTCTGTTCCTCTAGACAAGCTGTTGATGCTCTCTGTTCCCCTAGACAAGCTGTTGTTGCTCTTTGTTCCCCTCTAGACAAGCTGTTGTTGCTCTCTGTTCCTCTAGACAAGCTGTTGTTGCTCTCTGTTCCTCTAGACAAGCTGTTGATGGTCTCTGTTCCTCTAGACAAGCTGTTGTTGCTCTCTGTTCCCCTCTAGACAAGCTGTTGTTGCTCTTTGTTCCCCTCTAGACAAGCTGTTGATGCTCTCTGTTCCCCTCCTAGACAAGCTGTTGTTGCTCTCTGTTCCTCTAGACAAGCTGTTGATGCTCTCTGTTCCCCTCTAGACAAGCTGTTGTTGCTCTCTGTTCCCCTCTAGACAAGCTGTTGTTGCTCTCTGTTCCCCTCTAGACAAGCTGTTGATGCTCTCTGTTCCCCTAGACAAGCTGTTGTTGCTCTTTGTTCCCCTCTAGACAAGCTGTTGTTGCTCTCTGTTCCTCTAGACAAGCTGTTGTTGCTCTCTGTTCCCCTAGACAAGCTGTTGTTGCTCTTTGTTCCCCTCTAGACAAGACGTTGTTTCTCTCTGTTCCCCCCTAGACAAGCTGTTGATGCTCTCTGTTTCCCCCCTAGACAAGCTGTTGATGCTCTTTGTTCCCCCCTAGACAAGCTGTTGATGCTCTTTGTTCCCCCCTAGACAAGCTGTTGATGCTCTTTGTTCCCCTCTAGACAAGCTGTTGATGCTCTTTGTTCCCCCCCTAGACAAGCTGTTGATGCTCTTTGTTCCCCCCTAGACAAGCTGTTGTTGCTCTCTGTCCCCCCCTAGACAAGCTGTTGTTGCTCTCTGTCCCCCCCTAGACAAAATGTTGTTGCTCTCTGTTCCCCCCTAGACAAGCTGTTGATGCTCTCTGTTCCTCTAGACAAGCTGTTGTTGCTCTCTGTTCCTCTAGACAAGCTGTTGTTGCTCTCTGTTCCCCTCTAGACAAGCTGTTGATGCTCTCTGTTCCCCTCTAGACAAGCTGTTGTTGCTCTCTGTTCCCCTCTAGACAAGCTGTTGATGCTCTCTGTTCCCCCCTAGACAAGCTGTTGTTGCTCTCTGTTCCTCTAGACAAGCTGTTGTTGCTCTCTATTCCCCTCTAGACAAGCTGTTGTTGCTCTCTGTTCCCCTCTAGACAAGCTGTTGATGCTCTCTGTTCCCCTCTAGACAAGCTGTTGATGCTCTCTGTTCCCCCCTAGACAAGCTGTTGTTGCTCTCTGTTCCCCCCTAGACAAGCTGTTGTTGCTCTCTGTTCCCCCCTAGACAAGCTGTTGATGCTCTCTGTTCCCCTCTAGACAAGCTGTTGTTGCTCTCTGTTCCCCCCTAGAAAAGCTGTTGTTGCTCTCTGTTCCCCCCTAGACAAGCTGTTGATGCTCTCTGTTCCCCCCTAGACAAGCTGTTGTTGCTCTCTGTCCCCCTAGACAAGCTGTTGTTGCTATCCGTTCCCCTAGACAAGCTGTTGTTGCTCTCTGTTCCTCTAGACAAGCTGTTGATGCTCTCTGTTCCCCTAGACAAGCTGTTGTTGCTCTCTATTTCCCTCTAGACAAGCTGTTGTTGCTCTCTGGTCCCCCCTAGACAAGCTGTTGATGCTCTCTGTTCCCCTCTTGTCAAGCTGTTGTTGCTCTCTGTTCCCCTAGACAAGCTGTTGTTGCTCTCCGTTCCCCTAGACAAGCTGTTGTTGCTCTCTGTTCCCCTAGACAAGCTGTTGTTGCTCTCTATTTCCCTCTAGACAAGCTGTTGTTGCTCTCTGGTCCCCCCTAGACAAGCTGTTGATGCTCTCTGTTCCTCTAGACAAGCTGTTGATGCTCTCTGTTCCCCTAGGCAAGCTGTTGTTGCTCTTTGTTCCCCTCTAGACAAGCTGTTGTTGCTCTCTGTTCCTCTAGACAAGCTGTTGTTGCTCTCTGTTCCTCTAGACAAGCTGTTGATGGTCTCTGTTCCTCTAGACAAGCTGTTGTTGCTCTCTGTTCCCCTCTAGACAAGCTGTTGTTGCTCTTTGTTCCCCTCTAGACAAGCTGTTGATGCTCTCTGTTCCCCTCCTAGACAAGCTGTTGTTGCTCTCTGTTCCTCTAGACAAGCTGTTGTTGCTCTCTGTTCCTCTAGACAAGCTGTTGTTGCTCTCTGTTCCCCCCTAGACAAGCTGTTGATGCTCTCTGTTCCTCTAGACAAGCTGTTGATGCTCTCTGTTCCCCTCTAGACAAGCTGTTGTTGCTCTCTGTTCCCCTCTAGACAAGCTGTTGTTGCTCTCTGTTCCCCTCTAGACAAGCTGTTGTTGCTCTCTGTTCCCCTAGACAAGCTGTTGATGCTCTTTGTTCCCCTCTAGACAAGCTGTTGTTGCTCTCTGTTCCTCTAGACAAGCTGTTGTTGCTCTCTGTTCCCCCCTAGACAAGCTGTTGATGCTCTCTGTTCCTCTAGACAAGCTGTTGATGCTCTCTGTTCCCCTCTAGACAAGCTGTTGTTGCTCTCTGTTCCCCTCTAGACAAGCTGTTGTTGCTCTCTGTTCCCCTCTAGACAAGCTGTTGATGCTCTCTGTTCCCCTAGACAAGCTGTTGTTGCTCTTTGTTCCCCTCTAGACAAGCTGTTGTTGCTCTCTGTTCCTCTAGACAAGCTGTTGTTGCTCTCTGTTCCCCTAGACAAGCTGTTGTTGCTCTTTGTTCCCCTCTAGACAAGCTGTTGTTGCTCTCTGTTCCTCTAGACAAGCTGTTGTTGCTCTCTGTTCCCCTAGACAAGCTGTTGATGCTCTTTGTTCCCCTCTAGACAAGCTGTTGTTGCTCTCTGTTCCTCTAGACAAGCTGTTGTTGCTCTCTGTTCCCCCCTAGACAAGCTGTTGATGCTCTCTGTTCCTCTAGACAAGCTGTTGATGCTCTCTGTTCCCCTCTAGACAAGCTGTTGTTGCTCTCTGTTCCCCTCTAGACAAGCTGTTGTTGCTCTCTGTTCCCCTCTAGACAAGCTGTTGATGCTCTCTGTTCCCCTAGACAAGCTGTTGTTGCTCTTTGTTCCCCTCTAGACAAGCTGTTGTTGCTCTCTGTTCCTCTAGACAAGCTGTTGTTGCTCTCTGTTCCCCTAGACAAGCTGTTGTTGCTCTTTGTTCCCCTCTAGACAAGCTGTTGTTGCTCTCTGTTCCTCTAGACAAGCTGTTGTTGCTCTCTGTTCCTCTAGACAAGCTGTTGATGGTCTCTGTTCCTCTAGACAAGCTGTTGTTGCTCTCTGTTCCCCTCTAGACAAGCTGTTGTTGCTCTTTGTTCCCCTCTAGACAAGCTGTTGATGCTCTCTGTTCCCCTCCTAGACAAGCTGTTGTTGCTCTCTGTTCCTCTAGACAAGCTGTTGATGCTCTCTGTTCCCCTCTAGACAAGCTGTTGTTGCTCTCTGTTCCCCTCTAGACAAGCTGTTGTTGCTCTCTGTTCCCCTCTAGACAAGCTGTTGATGCTCTCTGTTCCCCTAGACAAGCTGTTGTTGCACTTTGTTCCCCTCTAGACAAGCTGTTGTTGCTCTCTGTTCCTCTAGACAAGCTGTTGTTGCTCTCTGTTCCCCTAGACAAGCTGTTGTTGCTCTTTGTTCCCCTCTAGACAAGACGTTGATGCTCTCTGTTCCCCCCTAGACAAGCTGTTGATGCTCTCTGTTTCCCCCCTAGACAAGCTGTTGATGCTCTTTGTTCCCCCCTAGACAAGCTGTTGATGCTCTTTGTTCCCCCCTAGACAAGCTGTTGATGCTCTTGGTTCCCCTCTAGACAAGCTGTTGATGCTCTTTGTTCCCCCCCTAGACAAGCTGTTGATGCTCTTTGTTCCCCCCCTAGACAAGCTGTTGATGCTCTTTGTTCCCCCCTAGACAAGCTGTTGTTGCTCTCTGTCCCCCCCTAGACAAGCTGTTGTTGCTCTCTGTCCCCCCCTAGACAAGCTGTTGTTGCTCTCTGTTCCCCAATAGACAAGCTGTTGATGCTCTCTGTTCCCCTCCTAGACAAGCTGTTGTTGCTCTCTGTTCCTCTAGACAAGCTGTTGTTGCTCTCTGTTCCTCTAGACAAGCTGTTGTTGCTCTCTGTTCCCCCCTAGACAAGCTGTTGATGCTCTCTGTTCCTCTAGACAAGCTGTTGATGCTCTCTGTTCCCCTCTAGACAAGCTGTTGTTGCTCTCTGTTCCCCTCTAGACAAGCTGTTGTTGCTCTCTGTTCCCCTCTAGACAAGCTGTTGTTGCTCTCTGTTCCCCTAGACAAGCTGTTGATGCTCTTTGTTCCCCTCTAGACAAGCTGTTGTTGCTCTCTGTTCCTCTAGACAAGCTGTTGTTGCTCTCTGTTCCCCCCTAGACAAGCTGTTGATGCTCTCTGTTCCTCTAGACAAGCTGTTGATGCTCTCTGTTCCCCTCTAGACAAGCTGTTGTTGCTCTCTGTTCCCCTCTAGACAAGCTGTTGTTGCTCTCTGTTCCCCTCTAGACAAGCTGTTGATGCTCTCTGTTCCCCTAGACAAGCTGTTGTTGCTCTTTGTTCCCCTCTAGACAAGCTGTTGTTGCTCTCTGTTCCTCTAGACAAGCTGTTGTTGCTCTCTGTTCCCCTAGACAAGCTGTTGTTGCTCTTTGTTCCCCTCTAGACAAGCTGTTGTTGCTCTCTGTTCCTCTAGACAAGCTGTTGTTGCTCTCTGTTCCCCTAGACAAGCTGTTGATGCTCTTTGTTCCCCTCTAGACAAGCTGTTGTTGCTCTCTGTTCCTCTAGACAAGCTGTTGTTGCTCTCTGTTCCCCCCTAGACAAGCTGTTGATGCTCTCTGTTCCTCTAGACAAGCTGTTGATGCTCTCTGTTCCCCTCTAGACAAGCTGTTGTTGCTCTCTGTTCCCCTCTAGACAAGCTGTTGTTGCTCTCTGTTCCCCTCTAGACAAGCTGTTGATGCTCTCTGTTCCCCTAGACAAGCTGTTGTTGCTCTTTGTTCCCCTCTAGACAAGCTGTTGTTGCTCTCTGTTCCTCTAGACAAGCTGTTGTTGCTCTCTGTTCCCCTAGACAAGCTGTTGTTGCTCTTTGTTCCCCTCTAGACAAGCTGTTGTTGCTCTCTGTTCCTCTAGACAAGCTGTTGTTGCTCTCTGTTCCTCTAGACAAGCTGTTGATGGTCTCTGTTCCTCTAGACAAGCTGTTGTTGCTCTCTGTTCCCCTCTAGACAAGCTGTTGTTGCTCTTTGTTCCCCTCTAGACAAGCTGTTGATGCTCTCTGTTCCCCTCCTAGACAAGCTGTTGTTGCTCTCTGTTCCTCTAGACAAGCTGTTGATGCTCTCTGTTCCCCTCTAGACAAGCTGTTGTTGCTCTCTGTTCCCCTCTAGACAAGCTGTTGTTGCTCTCTGTTCCCCTCTAGACAAGCTGTTGATGCTCTCTGTTCCCCTAGACAAGCTGTTGTTGCACTTTGTTCCCCTCTAGACAAGCTGTTGTTGCTCTCTGTTCCTCTAGACAAGCTGTTGTTGCTCTCTGTTCCCCTAGACAAGCTGTTGTTGCTCTTTGTTCCCCTCTAGACAAGACGTTGATGCTCTCTGTTCCCCCCTAGACAAGCTGTTGATGCTCTCTGTTTCCCCCCTAGACAAGCTGTTGATGCTCTTTGTTCCCCCCTAGACAAGCTGTTGATGCTCTTTGTTCCCCCCTAGACAAGCTGTTGATGCTCTTGGTTCCCCTCTAGACAAGCTGTTGATGCTCTTTGTTCCCCCCCTAGACAAGCTGTTGATGCTCTTTGTTCCCCCCCTAGACAAGCTGTTGATGCTCTTTGTTCCCCCCTAGACAAGCTGTTGTTGCTCTCTGTCCCCCCCTAGACAAGCTGTTGTTGCTCTCTGTCCCCCCCTAGACAAGCTGTTGTTGCTCTCTGTTCCCCAATAGACAAGCTGTTGATGCTCTCTGTTCCTCTAGACAAGCTGTTGTTGCTCTCTGTTCCTCTAGACAAGCTGTTGTTGCTCTCTGTTCCCCTCTAGACAAGCTGTTGATGCTCTCTGTTCCCCTCTAGACAAGCTGTTGTTGCTCTCTGTTCCCCTCTAGACAAGCTGTTGATGCTCTCTGTTCCCCCCTAGACAAGCTGTTGTTGCTCTCTGTTCCTCTAGACAAGCTGTTGTTGCTCTCTATTCCCCTCTAGACAAGCTGTTGTTGCTCTCTGTTCCCCTCTAGACAAGCTGTTGATGCTCTCTGTTCCCCTCTAGACAAGCTGTTGATGCTCTCTGTTCCCCCCTAGACAAGCTGTTGTTGCTCTCTGTTCCCCCCTAGACAAGCTGTTGTTGCTCTCTGTTCCCCCCTAGACAAGCTGTTGATGCTCTCTGTTCCCCTCTAGACAAGCTGTTGTTGCTCTCTGTTCCCCCCTAGACAAGCTGTTGTTGCTCTCTGTTCCCCCCTAGACAAGCTGTTGATGCTCTCTGTTCCCCCCTAGACAAGCTGTTGTTGCTCTCTGTCCCCCTAGACAAGTTGTTGTTGCTCTCCGTTCCCCTAGACAAGCTGTTGTTGCTCTCTGTTCCCCTAGACAAGCTGTTGTTGCTCTCTATTTCCCTCTAGACAAGCTGTTGTTGCTCTCTGGTCCCCCCTAGACAAGCTGTTGATGCTCTCTGTTCCCCTCTTGTCAAGCTGTTGTTGCTCTCTGTTCCCCTAGACAAGCTGTTGTTGCTCTCCGTTCCCCTAGACAAGCTGTTGTTGCTCTCTGTTCCCCTAGACAAGCTGTTGTTGCTCTCTATTTCCCTCTAGACAAGCTGTTGTTGCTCTCTGGTCCCCCCTAGACAAGCTGTTGATGCTCTCTGTTCCTCTAGACAAGCTGTTGATGCTCTCTGTTCCCCTAGGCAAGCTGTTGTTGCTCTTTGTTCCCCTCTAGACAAGCTGTTGTTGCTCTCTGTTCCTCTAGACAAGCTGTTGTTGCTCTCTGTTCCTCTAGACAAGCTGTTGATGGTCTCTGTTCCTCTAGACAAGCTGTTGTTGCTCTCTGTTCCCCTCTAGACAAGCTGTTGTTGCTCTTTGTTCCCCTCTAGACAAGCTGTTGATGCTCTCTGTTCCCCTCCTAGACAAGCTGTTGTTGCTCTCTGTTCCTCTAGACAAGCTGTTGTTGCTCTCTGTTCCTCTAGACAAGCTGTTGTTGCTCTCTGTTCCCCCCTAGACAAGCTGTTGATGCTCTCTGTTCCTCTAGACAAGCTGTTGATGCTCTCTGTTCCCCTCTAGACAAGCTGTTGTTGCTCTCTGTTCCCCTCTAGACAAGCTGTTGTTGCTCTCTGTTCCCCTCTAGACAAGCTGTTGTTGCTCTCTGTTCCCCTAGACAAGCTGTTGATGCTCTTTGTTCCCCTCTAGACAAGCTGTTGTTGCTCTCTGTTCCTCTAGACAAGCTGTTGTTGCTCTCTGTTCCCCCCTAGACAAGCTGTTGATGCTCTCTGTTCCTCTAGACAAGCTGTTGATGCTCTCTGTTCCCCTCTAGACAAGCTGTTGTTGCTCTCTGTTCCCCTCTAGACAAGCTGTTGTTGCTCTCTGTTCCCCTCTAGACAAGCTGTTGTTGCTCTTTGTTCCCCTCTAGACAAGCTGTTGTTGCTCTCTGTTCCTCTAGACAAGCTGTTGTTGCTCTCTGTTCCCCTAGACAAGCTGTTGTTGCTCTTTGTTCCCCTCTAGACAAGACGTTGATGCTCTCTGTTCCCCCCTAGACAAGCTGTTGATGCTCTCTGTTTCCCCCCTAGACAAGCTGTTGATGCTCTTTGTTCCCCCCTAGACAAGCTGTTGATGCTCTTTGTTCCCCTCTAGACAAGCTGT
>NC_074686.1:41304241-41306997 GCF_029448725.1 Salvelinus fontinalis | reverse complement strand
TAGACAAGCTGTTGTTGCTCTCTGTTCCCCTAGACAAGCTGTTGTTGCTCTTTGTTCCCCTCTAGACAAGCTGTTGTTGCTCTCTGTTCCTCTAGACAAGCTGTTGTTGCTCTCTGTTCCTCTAGACAAGCTGTTGATGGTCTCTGTTCCCTCTAGACAAGCTGTTGTTGCTCTCTGTTCCCCTCTAGACAAGCTGTTGTTGCTCTTTGTTCCCCTCTAGACAAGCTGTTGATGCTCTCTGTTCCCCTCCTAGACAAGCTGTTGTTGCTCTCTGTTCCTCTAGACAAGCTGTTGATGCTCTCTGTTCCCCTCTAGACAAGCTGTTGTTGCTCTCTGTTCCCCTCTAGACAAGCTGTTGTTGCTCTCTGTTCCCCTCTAGACAAGCTGTTGATGCTCTCTGTTCCCCTAGACAAGCTGTTGTTGCACTTTGTTCCCCTCTAGACAAGCTGTTGTTGCTCTCTGTTCCTCTAGACAAGCTGTTGTTGCTCTCTGTTCCCCTAGACAAGCTGTTGTTGCTCTTTGTTCCCCTCTAGACAAGACGTTGATGCTCTCTGTTCCCCCCTAGACAAGCTGTTGATGCTCTCTGTTTCCCCCCTAGACAAGCTGTTGATGCTCTTTGTTCCCCCCTAGACAAGCTGTTGATGCTCTTTGTTCCCCCCTAGACAAGCTGTTGATGCTCTTGGTTCCCCTCTAGACAAGCTGTTGATGCTCTTTGTTCCCCCCCTAGACAAGCTGTTGATGCTCTTTGTTCCCCCCCTAGACAAGCTGTTGATGCTCTTTGTTCCCCCCTAGACAAGCTGTTGTTGCTCTCTGTCCCCCCCTAGACAAGCTGTTGTTGCTCTCTGTCCCCCCCTAGACAAGCTGTTGTTGCTCTCTGTTCCCCAATAGACAAGCTGTTGATGCTCTCTGTTCCCCTCCTAGACAAGCTGTTGTTGCTCTCTGTTCCTCTAGACAAGCTGTTGTTGCTCTCTGTTCCTCTAGACAAGCTGTTGTTGCTCTCTGTTCCCCCCTAGACAAGCTGTTGATGCTCTCTGTTCCTCTAGACAAGCTGTTGATGCTCTCTGTTCCCCTCTAGACAAGCTGTTGTTGCTCTCTGTTCCCCTCTAGACAAGCTGTTGTTGCTCTCTGTTCCCCTCTAGACAAGCTGTTGTTGCTCTCTGTTCCCCTAGACAAGCTGTTGATGCTCTTTGTTCCCCTCTAGACAAGCTGTTGTTGCTCTCTGTTCCTCTAGACAAGCTGTTGTTGCTCTCTGTTCCCCCCTAGACAAGCTGTTGATGCTCTCTGTTCCTCTAGACAAGCTGTTGATGCTCTCTGTTCCCCTCTAGACAAGCTGTTGTTGCTCTCTGTTCCCCTCTAGACAAGCTGTTGTTGCTCTCTGTTCCCCTCTAGACAAGCTGTTGATGCTCTCTGTTCCCCTAGACAAGCTGTTGTTGCTCTTTGTTCCCCTCTAGACAAGCTGTTGTTGCTCTCTGTTCCTCTAGACAAGCTGTTGTTGCTCTCTGTTCCCCTAGACAAGCTGTTGTTGCTCTTTGTTCCCCTCTAGACAAGCTGTTGTTGCTCTCTGTTCCTCTAGACAAGCTGTTGTTGCTCTCTGTTCCCCTAGACAAGCTGTTGATGCTCTTTGTTCCCCTCTAGACAAGCTGTTGTTGCTCTCTGTTCCTCTAGACAAGCTGTTGTTGCTCTCTGTTCCCCCCTAGACAAGCTGTTGATGCTCTCTGTTCCTCTAGACAAGCTGTTGATGCTCTCTGTTCCCCTCTAGACAAGCTGTTGTTGCTCTCTGTTCCCCTCTAGACAAGCTGTTGTTGCTCTCTGTTCCCCTCTAGACAAGCTGTTGATGCTCTCTGTTCCCCTAGACAAGCTGTTGTTGCTCTTTGTTCCCCTCTAGACAAGCTGTTGTTGCTCTCTGTTCCTCTAGACAAGCTGTTGTTGCTCTCTGTTCCCCTAGACAAGCTGTTGTTGCTCTTTGTTCCCCTCTAGACAAGCTGTTGTTGCTCTCTGTTCCTCTAGACAAGCTGTTGTTGCTCTCTGTTCCTCTAGACAAGCTGTTGATGGTCTCTGTTCCTCTAGACAAGCTGTTGTTGCTCTCTGTTCCCCTCTAGACAAGCTGTTGTTGCTCTTTGTTCCCCTCTAGACAAGCTGTTGATGCTCTCTGTTCCCCTCCTAGACAAGCTGTTGTTGCTCTCTGTTCCTCTAGACAAGCTGTTGATGCTCTCTGTTCCCCTCTAGACAAGCTGTTGTTGCTCTCTGTTCCCCTCTAGACAAGCTGTTGTTGCTCTCTGTTCCCCTCTAGACAAGCTGTTGATGCTCTCTGTTCCCCTAGACAAGCTGTTGTTGCACTTTGTTCCCCTCTAGACAAGCTGTTGTTGCTCTCTGTTCCTCTAGACAAGCTGTTGTTGCTCTCTGTTCCCCTAGACAAGCTGTTGTTGCTCTTTGTTCCCCTCTAGACAAGACGTTGATGCTCTCTGTTCCCCCCTAGACAAGCTGTTGATGCTCTCTGTTTCCCCCCTAGACAAGCTGTTGATGCTCTTTGTTCCCCCCTAGACAAGCTGTTGATGCTCTTTGTTCCCCCCTAGACAAGCTGTTGATGCTCTTGGTTCCCCTCTAGACAAGCTGTTGATGCTCTTTGTTCCCCCCCTAGACAAGCTGTTGATGCTCTTTGTTCCCCCCCTAGACAAGCTGTTGATGCTCTTTGTTCCCCCCTAGACAAGCTGTTGTTGCTCTCTGTCCCCCCCTAGACAAGCTGTTGTTGCTCTCTG
>NC_074686.1:41239241-41299241 GCF_029448725.1 Salvelinus fontinalis | reverse complement strand
GAAAGACATTTATATGGTAGACACCACAGAACAGGAAAGACATTTATATGGTAGACACCACAGAACAGGAAAGACATTTATATGGTAGACACCACAGAACAGGAAAGACATTTATATGGTAGACACCACAGAACAGGAAAGACATTTATATGGTAGACACCACAGAACAGGAAAGACATTTATATGGTAGACACCATCATGAGTCACTCGTCTGAAATGATTCCAGGTGGAGGGAGGAATGTCTGTCATCTTTTCCTTTAATTATAGAAAAACAGGTCATAACCACATGGTAGACAGGCGGAAATCCCTGGATTCAAGACGCGGTAATATTGATGTTTACTTTGGGTGGATTTCAGCTGTGGTTTAACTTGTCATCAGGAATGTTGGTGGTGACTGTCTGTAGATTGAATACATGTCCGATATCCTATGAAAAGGAGTTGCCATAGTAAAAACAGTTATTGTTGTAACTGCACTCTGGGAAAACATGTTGAAAGATTTGCAATATGAAAACAACTTGGGGGTCATTGACATCAGTTGCATCCTGAGTTGAAATGGAATTGATCTCGACCCTGACATGAACTGACCCAAAGTATAACGGAGTGTTCCGGTGACCCGAAGCTTAAACTTTAAATCTCTCTCTCTCTCTGTCTCTGTCTCTGTCTCTGTCTCTCTCTCTCTGTCTCTCTCTCTCTCTTTCTCTCTCTCTCTCTCTCTCTCTCTCTCTCTCTCTCTCTCTCTCCTCTTCTCGTCTCTTCTCTCTCCTCTCTCTCTCTGCTCTCTCTCTCTCTGTCTCTGTCTCTGTCTCTGTCTCTGTCTCTCTCTCTCTCTGTCTCTCTCTCTCTCTGTCTCTCTCTCTCTCTTTCTCTCTCTCTCCTCTCTCCTCTCTCTCTCTCTCTTTCTCTCTCTCTTCTCTTCTCTCTCTCTCTCTCTCTCTCTCTCCTCTCTCTTCTCTCTCTCTTTCTCTCTCTCTTCTCTCTTCCTCCCTCTCTCTCTCTCTCTTCCTCTCTCTCTCTTCCACTCTCTCTCTTCCTCTCTCTCTCTCTGCACGACTAATCAAAGCAACCTGGTATGGGATGGTTCCTAATCCAGTATATTTAAAGTCTCTCTCTGGCTGGCTAATTCTGTTGTGTTATTAAAGTCGGCCATCACGGCCTGTCGTACCGTCTCTGATCAGAGTCTCTACTGTAATTAGCTCTAGTCTTAGCATCAACATGCACTGAGTAAATAAATAATAGGTTTTTATCCTTTTGAGCATAATATTTCAAGTCTGTTAAAGCTGCAATACGTAACATTTCAGGGAACGATTTCTGGCAGAGTGATTTCTGCATAGTGCATCTTTAATTGGCTGCTGAAGGGAATAGTCTCTTACAGGGTCAATACCAGGACAGAGACACAGGACATTGCGGTCTAAATCACATTTAATTGGCTCTGAATATTTTCACTAATTCCATTACTAGCTCTCTCTCTCTCTCTCTCTCTCTCTCTCTCTCTCTCCTCTCTCTCTCTCTCTCTCTCTCTCTCTCTCTCTTCTCTCTCTCTCTCTCTCTCCTCTCTCTCTCTCTCTCTCTCTCTCTCTCTCTCTCTCTCTCTCTCTCTCTCTCTCTCTCTCTCTCTCTCTCTCTCTCTCTCTCTCTTTGTGTCTCTCTTAGTCTCTCTCTCTCACTGTTTCGCTCTCTCTTTCTTTCTCTCTCTGTCTCTCGCTCTCTGTTTCTCTCACTCTCTCCTTCTGTCTCTTTCCTCTCTCCATATATCTTTCCCTGCCCATCTCTCTCTTTCATCCCCGTCTCTCTCTTTCCTCCCCATCTCTCTCTTTCCTCCCCATCTCTCTCTTTCCTCCACATCTCTCTCTGTCTCTCTCTCTCTTTGTATTCTCATTAGCTGTGGATGTTTATCAGCCTCTCTATCACTCATCAGGATTAGCTCTTGATGCTCATTTAGCTAGCTCACTCCCTCTTTATCTATCTCTCTCTCTCTCTCTCTCTCTCTCTCTCTCACTTTCTCTTCCCTCTTTCTCTCCTCCCCTCTTCCTCTCCTCCCCTCTTCCTCTCCTCCCCTCTTCCTCTCCTCCCCTCTCTCTTGTTCTCTTTCTCGCTCTGTCTGTCTGTCTGTCTGTCTGTCTGTCTGTCTGTCTCTCTCTCTCTCTCTGTCGTGCCCTTGTTTGTCTCAGTGCACAATCTCTGTTTAGTATGGATTAGAGACGTATTGTCTCTGGATTAGGGTGTCATTGTTTCTGAGCCGGGGTAGAGACACTGTCACGGTGGGTGTTTGTACACTGTCTGTGTGATAGAGAAAGATGGCAGGCAGCTTGAATGTGGACAATGACAGTGAGGGTGTGTCTGTACTCATCTCATATGTATATACTGTATTCTACTCCACTGTATTTTAGTCAATGCCAGTCCGACAAAGCTCGTACTAATATTTATTTATTTTAGATTTGTGTGTATTGTTGTTAATCGCTAGATATTATTTCGCTGTTGGAGCTAGGAACACAAGCGTTTTGCTACACCCGCAAAAACGTCTGCTAAATATTTGCATGTGACCAATAACATTTGATGTGATTTGATTTTAGAAGATATGAACGGTTGGCAGGGAGAAGCAGTGTCTCTTCGTTTCCAAAATGGAAAGATCTTTGGATCTGTTCTAGGTATTTATATCTAAGCATGTTCCTCTCTGCTTCCTACTTCCTTTCTGTACCTATTTGTGTGCTGATGCGACAGGAAGTGACAGATGAGATGAATATGGTTGATGGAGCCTGAAGGGAATGTTAGGGTCAAATCAGCTGACAGGAGAGAATGGACTCTATGACAACAACAACCTCAGTGTACTCTATGACAACAATCTCAGTGGTCTCTATGACAACAACCTCAGTGGACTCTATGACAACAACAACCTCAGTGTACTCTATGACAACAACCTCATTGGACTCTATGACAACAACCTCATTGGACTCTATGACAACAATCTCAGTGGACTCTATGACAACAACCTCAGTGGACTCTATGACAACAACCTCAGTGGACTCTATGACAACAACCTCAGTGGACTCTATGACAAAAACATCCGTGGACTCTATGACAACAACCTCATTGGACTCTATGACAACAACCTCATTGGACTCTATGACAACAATCTCAGTAGACTCTATGACAACAACCTCAGTGGACTCTATGACAACAACCTCAGTGGACTCTATGACAACAACAACCTCAGAGGACTCTATGACAACAACCTCAGTGGACTCTATGACAAAAACATCCGTGGACTCTATGACAACAACCTCATTGGACTCTATGACAACAACCTCATTGGAATCTATGACAACAACAACCTCAGTGGACTCTATGACAACAACAACCTCAGTGGACTCTATGACAACAACCTCAGAGGACTCTATGACAACAACCTCAGTGGATTCTATGACAACAACCTCAGTGGACTCTATGACAACAACCTCAGAAGACTCTATGACAACAACAACCTCAGTGGACTCTATGACAACAACAACCTCAGTGGACTCTATGACAACAACCTCAGTGGACTCTATGACAACAACCTCAGAGGACTATATGACAACAACAACCTCAGTGGACTCTATGACAACAACCTCAGAGGACTCTAAGACAACAACAACCTCAGTGGACTCTATGACAACAACCTCATTGGACTCTATGACAACAACCTCATTGGACTCTATGACAACAATCTCAGTAGACTCTATGACAACAACCTCAGTGGACTCTATGACAACAACCTCAGTGGACTCTATGACAACAACAACCTCAGAGGACTCTATGACAACAACCTCAGTGGACTCTATGACAAAAACATCCGTGGACTCTATGACAACAACCTCATTGGACTCTATGACAACAACCTCATTGGAATCTATGACAACAACAACCTCAGTGGACTCTATGACAACAACAACCTCAGTGGACTCTATGACAACAACCTCAGAGGACTCTATGACAACAACCTCAGTGGACTCTATGACAACAACCTCAGTGGACTCTATGACAACAACCTCAGAAGACTCTATGACAACAACAACCTCAGTGGACTCTATGACAACAACAACCTCAGTGGACTCTATGACAACAACCTCAGTGGACTCTATGACAACAACCTCAGTGGACTCTATGACAACAACCTCCGTGGACTCTATGACAACAACCTCAGTGGACTCTATGACAACAACCTCAGAGGACTATATGACAACAACAACCTCAGTGGACTCTATGACAACAACCTCAGAGGACTCTAAGACAACAACAACCTCAGTGGACTCTATGACAACAACCTCAGTGGACTATATGACAACAACCTCAGTGGACTCTATGACAACAACCTCAGTGGACTCTATGACAACAACAACCTCAGTGGACTCTATGACAACAACCTCAGTGGACTCTATGACAACAACAACCTCAGTGGACTCTATGACAACAACAACCTCAGAGGACTCTATGACAACAACAACCTCAGTGGACTCTATGACAACAACAACCTCAGTGGACTCTATGACAACAACAACCTCAGTGGACTCTATGACAACAACAACCTCAGTGGACTCTAAGACAACAACAACCTCAGTGGACTCTATGACAACAACCTCAGTGGACTCTATGACAACAACCTCAGTGGACTCTATGAAAACAACATCAGTGGACTCTATGACATCAACCTCAGTGGACTCTATGACAACAACCTCAGAGGACTCTATGACAACAACAACCTCAGTGGACTCTATGACAACAACCTCAGTGGACTCTATGACAACAACCTCAGTGGACTCTATGACAACAACATCAGTGGACTCTATGACAACAACCTCAGTGGACTCTATGACAACAACCTCAGAGGACTCTATGACAACAACAACCTCAGTGGACTCTATGACAACAACCTCAGTGGACTCTATGACAACAACCTCAGAGGACTCTATGACAACAACCTCAGTGGACTCTATGACAACAACAACCTCAGTGGACTCTATGACAACAACATCCTCAGTGGACTCTATGACAACAACAACCTCAGTGGACTCTATGACAACAACCTCAGAGGACTCTATGACAACAACAACATCAGTGGACTCTATGACAACAACCTCATTGGACTCTATGACAACAACAACCTCATTGGACTCTATGACAACAACAACCTCAGAGGACTCTATGACAATAACCTCAGTGGACTCTATGACAACAACCTCAGAAGACTCTATGACAACAACAACCTCAGTGGACTCTATGACAACAACAACCTCAGTGGACTCTATGACAACAACCTCAGTGGACTCTATGACAACAACCTCAGTGGACTCTTTGACAACAACATCAGTGGACTCTATGACAACAACAACCTCAGAGGACTCTATGACAACAACCTCAGTGGACTCTATGACAACAACATCAGTGGACTCTATGACAACAACAACCTCAGAGGACTCTATGACAACAACCTCAGTGGACTCTATGACAACAACATCAGCGGTCTCTATGACAACAACCTCAGTGGACTCTATGACAACAACAACCTCAGTGGACTCTATGACAACAACAACCTCAGTGGACTCTATGACAACAACCTCAGAGGACTCTATGACAACAACAACATCAGAGGACTCTATGACAACAACAACCTCATTGGACTCTATGACAACAACAACCTCAGAGGACTCTATGACAACAACCTCAGAGGACTCTATGACAACAACCTCAGTGGACTCTATGACAACAACCTCAGAAGACTCTATGACAACAACATCAGTGGACTCTATGACAACAACCTCAGAGGACTCTATGACAACAACCTCAGTGGACTCTATGACAACAACAACCTCAGTGGACTCTATGACAACAACCTCAGAGGACTCTATGACAACAACCTCAGTGGACTCTATGACAACAATAACATCAGTGGACTCTATGACAACAACCTCAGAGGACTCTATGACAATAACCTCAGTGGACTCTATGACAACAACCTCAGTGGACTCTATGACAACAACCTCAGTGGACTCTATGACAACAATCTCAGTGGTCTCTATGACAACAACCTCAGTGGACTCTATGACAACAACCTCAGTGGACTCTATGACAACAACCTCAGTGGATTCTATGACAACAACATCAGTGGACTCTATGACAACAACCTCAGTGGACTCTATGACAACAACCTCAGTGGACTCTATGACAACAACAACCTCAGTGGACTCTATGACAACAACAACCTCAGTGGACTCTATGACAACAACCTCAGTGGACTCTATGACAACAACAACCTCAGAGGACTCTATGACAACAACCTCAGTGGACTCTATGACAACAACCTCAGTGGACTCTATGACAACAACCTCAATGGACTCTATGACAACAACCTCAGTGGACTCTATGACAACAACCTCATTGGACTCTATGACAACAACCTCAGTGGACTCTATGACAACAACCTCAGTGGACTCTATGACAACAACCTCAGTGGACTCTATGACAACAACCTCAGTGGACTCTATGACAACAACCTCAGTGGATTCTATGACAACAATCTCAGTGGTCTCTATGACAACAACCTCAGTGGACTCTATGACAACAACCTCAGTGGACTCTATGACAACATTATCAGTGGACTCTATGACAACAACAACCTCAGTGGACTCTATGACAACAACAACCTCAGAGGACTCTGACAACAACCTCAGTGGACTCTATGACAACAACAACCTCAGTGGACTCTATGACAACAACCTCAGTGGACTCTATGACAATAACCTCAGTGGACTCTATGACAACAACCTCAGTGGACTCTATGACAACAACCTCAGTGGACTCTATGACAACAATCTCAGTGGTCTCTATGACAACAACCTCAGTGGACTCTATGACAACAACCTCAGTGGACTCTATGACAACAACCTCAGTGGACTCTATGACAACAACATCAGTGGAATCTATGACAACAACCTCAGTGGACTCTATGACAACAACCTCAGTGGACTCTATGACAACAACAACCTCAGTGGACTCTATGACAACAACAACCTCAGTGGACTCTATGACAACAACCTCAGTGGACTCTATGACAACAACAACCTCAGAGGACTCTATGACAACAACCTCAGTGGACTCTATGACAACAACCTCAGTGGACTCTATGACAACAACCTCAATGGACTCTATGACAACAACCTCAGTGGACTCTATGACAACAACCTCATTGGACTCTATGACAACAACCTCAGTGGACTCTATGACAACAACCTCAGTGGACTCTATGACAACAACCTCAGTGGACTCTATGACAACAACCTCAGTGGACTCTATGACAACAACCTCAGTGGATTCTATGACAACAATCTCAGTGGTCTCTATGACAACAACCTCAGTGGACTCTATGACAACAACCTCAGTGGACTCTATGACAACATTATCAGTGGACTCTATGACAACAACAACCTCAGTGGACTCTATGACAACAACAACCTCAGAGGACTCTGACAACAACCTCAGTGGACTCTATGACAACAACCTCAGTGGACTCTATGACAACAACATCCGTGGACTCTATGACAACAACCTCATTGGACTCTATGACAACAACCTCAGTGGACACTATGACAACAACAACCTCAGAGGACTCTAAGACAACAACAACCTCAGTGGACTCTATGACAACAACAACCTCAGTGGACTCTATGACAACAACAACCTCAGTGGACTCTATGACAACAACATCAGTGGACTCTATGACAACAACCTCAGTGGACTCTATGACAACAACATCAGTGGACTCTATGACAACAACAACCTCAGAGGACTCTATGACAACAACCTCAGTGGACTCTATGACAACAACAACCTCAGTGGACTCTATGACAACAACCTCAGTGGACTCTATGACAACAACCTCAGTGGACTCTATGACAACAACAACCTCAGAGGACTCTATGACAACAACCTCGGTGGACTCTATGACAACAACCTAAGTGGACTCTATGACAACAACCTCAGTGGACTCTATGACAACAACCTCAGTGGACTCTATGACAACAACAACCTCAGAGGACTCTATGACAACAACCTCAGTGGACTCTATAACAACAACCTCAGTGGACTCTATGACAACAACCTCAGTGGACTCTATAACAACAACCTCAGTGGACTCTATGACAACAACAAACTCAGAGGACTCTATGACAACAACATCAGTGGACTCTATGACAACAACCTCAGAGGACTCTATGACAACAACAACCTCAGAGGACTCTATGACAACAACCTCAGTGGACTCTATGACAACAACCTCAGAAGACTCTATGACAACAACAACCTCAGTGGACTCTATGACAACAACCTCAGTGGACTCTATGACAACAACCTCAGTGGAATCTATGACAACAACCTCAGTGGACTCTTTGACAACAACCTCAGTGGACTCTATGACAACAACAACCTCAGAGGACTCTATGACAACAACATCAGTGGACTCTATGACAACAACCTCAGAGGACTCTATGACAACAACCTCAGTGGACTCTATGACAACAACAACATCAGTGGACTCTATGACAACAACCTCAGTGGACTCTATGACAACAACCTCAGTGGACTCTTTGACAACAACCTCAGTGGACTCTATGACAACAACATCAGTGGACTCTATGACAACAACCTCAGTGGACTCTATGACAACAACCTCAGTGGACTCTATGACAACACCCTCAGTGGACTCTATGACAACAACAACCTCAGTGGACTCTATGACAACAACATCAGTGGACTCTATGACAACAACCTCAGAGGACTCTATGACAACAACCTCAGTGGACTCTATGACAACAACAACCTCAGTGGACTCTATGACAACAACCTCAGAGGACTCTATGACAACAACCTCAGTGGACTCTATGACAACAATAACATCAGTGGACTCTATGACAACAACCTCAGAGGACTCTATGACAATAACCTCAGTGGACTCTATGACAACAACCTCAGTGGACTCTATGACAACAACCTCAGTGGACTCTATGACAACAATCTCAGTGGTCTCTATGACAACAACCTCAGTGGACTCTATGACAACAACCTCAGTGGACTCTATGACAACAACCTCAGTGGACTCTATGACAACAACATCAGTGGACTCTATGACAACAACAACCTCAGTGGACTCTATGACAACAACAACCTCAGTGGACTCTATGACAATTACCTCAGTAGACTCTATGACAACAACCTCAGTGGACTATATGACAACAACAACCTCAGTTGACTCTATGACAACAACCTCAGAGGACTCTATGACAACAACCTCAGTGGACTCTATGACAACAACCTCAGAGGACTCTATGACAACAACCTCAGTGGACTCTATGACAACAACAACATCAGTGGACTCTATGACAACAACCTCAGTGGACTCTATGACAACAACCTCAGTGGACTCTTTGACAACAACCTCAGTGGACTCTATGACAACAACATCAGTGGACTCTATGACAACAACCTCAGAGGACTCTATGACAACAACCTCAGTGGACTCTATGACAACAACAACCTCAGTGGACTCTATGACAACAACCTCAGAGGACTCTATGACAACAACCTCAGTGGACTCTATGACAACAATAACATCAGTGGACTCTATGACAACAACCTCAGAGGACTCTATGACAATAACCTCAGTGGACTCTATGACAACAACCTCAGTGGACTCTATGACAACAACCTCAGTGGACTCTATGACAACAATCTCAGTGGTCTCTATGACAACAACCTCAGTGGACTCTATGACAACAACCTCAGTGGACTCTATGACAACAACCTCAGTGGACTCTATGACAACAACATCAGTGGACTCTATGACAACAACAACCTCAGTGGACTCTATGACAACAACCTCAGTGGACTCTATGACAACAACAACCTCAGAGGACTCTATGACAACAACCTCAGTGGACTCTATGACAACAACCTCAGAGGACTCTATGACAACAACATCCGTGGACTCTATGACAACAACCTCAGTGGACTCTATGACAACAACAACCTCAGTGGACTCTATGACAACAACCTCAGTGGACTCTATGACAACAACAACCTCAGTGGACTCTATGACAACAACCTCGGTGCTCTCTATGACAACAACCTCAGTGGACTCTATGACAACAACCTCAGTGGACTCTATGACAACAACCTCAGTGGATTCTATGACAACAATCTCAGTGGTCTCTATGACAACAACCTCAGTGGACTCTATGACAACAACCTCAGTGGACTCTATGACAACATTATCAGTGGACTCTATGACAACAACAACCTCAGTGGGCTCTATGACAACAACAACCTCAGAGGACTCTGACAACAACCTCAGTGGACTCTATGACAACAACAACCTCAGTGGACTCTATGACAACAACCTCAGTGGACTCTATGACAACAACGTCAGTGGACTCTCTGACAACAACCTCAGTGGACTCTATGACAACAACCTCATTAGACTCTATGACAACAATCTCAGTAGACTCTATGACAACAACCTCAGTGGACTCTATGACAACAACATCCGTGGACTCTATGACAACAACCTCAGTGGACACTATGACAACAACCTCATTGGACTCTAAGACAACAACAACCTCAGTGGACTCTATGACAACAACCTCAGTGGACTCTATGACAACAACATCAGTGGACTCTATGACAACAACAACCTCAGAGGACTCTATGACAACAACCTCAGTGGACTCTATGACAACAACAACCTCAGTGGACTCTATGACAACAACCTCAGTGGACTCTATGACAACAACCTCAGTGGACTCTATGACAACAACAACCTCAGAGGACTCTATGACAACAACCTCGGTGGACTCTATGACAACAACCTAAGTGGACTCTATGACAACAACCTCAGTGGACTCTATGACAACAACCTCAGTGGACTCTATGACAACAACAACCTCAGAGGACTCTATGACAACAACCTCAGTGGACTCTATAACAACAACCTCAGTGGACTCTATGACAACAACCTCAGTGGACTCTATAACAACAACCTCAGTGGACTCTATGACAACAACAACCTCAGAGGACTCTATGACAACAACATCAGTGGACTCTATGACAACAACCTCAGAGGACTCTATGACAACAACAACCTCAGTGGACTCTATGACAATTACCTCAGTAGACTCTATGACAACAACCTCAGTGGACTATATGACAACAACAACCTCAGTGGACTCTATGACAACAACCTCAGTGGACTCTATGACAACAACCTCAGTGGACTCTATGACAACAACCTCAGAAGACTCTATGACAACAACAACCTCAGTGGACTCTATGACAACAACCTCAGTGGACTCTTTGACAACAACCTCAGTGGACTCTATGACAACAACAACCTCAGAGGACTCTATGACAACAACATCAGTGGACTCTATGACAACAACCTCAGAGGACTCTATGACAACAACCTCAGTGGACTCTATGACAACAACAACATCAGTGGACTCTATGACAACAACAACCTCAGTGGACTCTATGACAACAACCTCAGTGGACTCTTTGACAACAACCTCAGTGGACTCTATGACAACAACATCAGTGGACTCTATGACAACAACCTCAGTGGACTCTATGACAACAACCTCAGTGGACTCTATGACAACAACCTCAGTGGACTCTATGACAACAACAACCTCAGTGGACTCTATGACAACAACCTCAGTGGACTCTATGACAACAACAACCTCAGAGGACTCTATGACAACAACCTCAGAGGACTCTATGACAACAACCTCAGTGGACTCTATGACAACAACAACCTCAGAGGACTCTATGACAACAACCTCAGTGGACTCTAAGACAACAACAACCTCAGTGGACTCTATGACAACAACCTCAGTGGACTGTATGACAACAACCTCAGTGGACTCTATGACAACAACAACCTCAGAGGACTCTATGACAACAACCTCAGAGGACTCTATGACAACAACCTCGGTGGACTCTATGACAACAACCTAAGTGGACTCTATGACAACAACCTCAGTGGACTCTATGACAACAACCTCAGTGGACTCTATGACAACAACCTCAATGGACTCTATGACAACAACAACCTCAGATGACTCTATGACAACAACATCAGTGGACTCTATGACAACAACCTCAGAGGACTCTATGACAACAACAACCTCAGTGGACTCTATGACAACAACCTCAGAGGACTCTATGACAACAAACTCAGTGGACTCTATGACAACAACCTCAGTGGACTCTATGACAACAACCTCAGTGGACTCTATGACAACAATCTCAGTGGTCTCTATGACAACAACCTCAGTGGACTCTATGACAACAACCTCAGTGGACTCTATGACAACAACCTCAGTGGACTCTATGACAACAACAACCTCAGTGGACTATATGACAACAACAACCTCAGTGGACTCTATGACAACAATCTCAGTGGTCTCTATGACAACAACCTCAGTGGACTCTATGACAACAACCTCAGTGGACTCTATGACAACAACCTCAGTGGACTCTATGACAACAACCTCAGTGGACTCTATGACAACAACAACCTCAGTGGACTCTATGACAACAACCTCAGTGGACTCTATGACAACAACATCAGTGGACTCTATGACAACAACCTCAGTGGACTCTATGACAACAAAATCAGTGGACTCTATGACAACAACCTCAGAGGACTCTATGACAACAACATCAGTGGACTCTATGACAACAACCTCAGTGGACTCTATGACAACAACAACCTCAGAGGACTCTATGACAACAACAACCTCAGTGGACTCTATGACAACAAGATCAGTGGACTCTATGACAACAACCTCAGTGGACTCTATGAAAACAACAACCTCATTGGACTCTATGACAACAACAACCTCAGTGGACTCTATGACAACAACCTCAGAGGACTCTATGACAACAACCTCAGTGGACTCTATGACAACAACCTCAGAGGACTCTATGACAACAACAACCTCAGTGGACTCTATGACAACAACCTCATTGGACTCTATGACAACAACCTCATTGGACTCTATGACAACAATCTCAGTAGACTCTATGACAACAACCTCAGTGGACTCTATGACAACAACATCCGTGGACTCTATGACAACAACATCCGTGGACTCTATGACAACAACCTCAGTGGACTCTATGACAACAACATCCGTGGACTCTATGACAACAACCTCAGTGGACTCTATGACAACAACCTCATTGGACTCTATGACAACAACAACCTCATTGGACTCTATGACAACAACCTCATTGGACTCTATGACAACAACCTCATTGGACTCTATGACAACAACAACCTCAGTGGACTCTATGACAACAACCTCAGAGGACTCTATGATGACAACAACCTCAGAGGACTCTATGACAACAACAACCTCAGAGGACTCTATGACAACAACCTCAGTGGACTCTATGACAACAACCTCAGTGGACTCTATGACAACAACCTCAGTGGACTCTATGACAACAACCTCAGTGGACTCTATGACAACAACCTCAGTGGACTCTATGACAACAACAACCTCAGTGGACTCTATGACAACAACAACCTCAGTGGACTCTATGACAACAACAACCTCAGAGGACTCTATGACAACAACAACCTCAGAGGACTCTATGACAACAACCTCAGTGGACTCTATGACAACAACAACCTCAGAGGACTCTATGACAACAACCTCAGTTGACTCTATGACAACAACCTCAGTGGACTCTATGACAACAACAACCTCAGTGGACTCTATGACAACAACCTCAGTGGACTCTATGACAACAACCTCAGTGGACTCTATGACAACAACCTCAGTGGACTCTATGACAACAACCTCAGTGGACTCTATGACAACAACCTCAGTGGACTCTATGACAACAACCTCAGTGGACTCTATGACAACAACCTCAGTGGACTCTATGACAACAACCTCAGTGGACTCTATGACAACAACCTCAGAGGACTCTATGACAACAACCTCAGTGGACTCTATGACAACAACCTCAGTGGACTCTATGACAACAACAACCTCAGTGGACTCTATGACAACAACCTCAGTGGACTCTATGACAACAACCTCAGTGGACTCTATGACAACAACCTCAGTGGACTCTATGACAACAACAACCTCAGTGGACTCTATGACAACAACCTCAGTAGACTCTATGACAACAACCTCAGTGGACTCTATGACAACAACAACCTCAGTAGACTCTATGACAACAACCTCAGTGGACTCTATGACAACAACCTCAGTGGACTCTATGATAACAAGAGAGTCATTTTTAACAATTGAGTCATTTTTAATTGCAAGTTAAATTGTACTGTTCGCTAGCTAATATTACGTGTATGATCTGTTCAGTAATATGATTGGTATCTCAGAAAGTTAGAGTCCTCATTTTAATTAGCTAGTTTGTTAGCTTTAGCATACCTGCAGATTCATACTTCAGCATTTCATGCACGGTAGCTAGCTATGCCAATTAGTTTGTGCTGTAGTTATGTGATGGGATAATGGTTCATTGTTTAGCTAGCTAATGTTCCAGGCTTAGTTTTTTTCTATGTATATTTTGAGATTTTATGTTAGCACTTGGGATGCAACGATTGGTGTCACTTCGTTAGTCAGTATGTATTACACCTGTACTGGTTGGTCATCTCGTTAGTCAGAATGTATTACACCTGGTTGGTCATCTCGTTAGTCAGTATGTATTACACCTGTACTGGTTGGTCATCTCGTTAGTCAGTATGGATTACACCTGTACTGGTTGGTCATCTCGTTAGTCAGTATGTATTACACCTGGTTGGTCATCTCGTTAGTCAGTATGTATTACACCTGGTTGGTCATCTCGTTAGTCAGTATGTATTACACCTGGTTGGTCATCTCATTAGTCAGTATGTATTACACCTGTTTGGTCATCTTGTTAGTCAGTATGTATTACACATGTACTGGTTGGTCATCTCGTTAGTCAGTATGTATTATACCTGTACTGGTTGGTCATCTCGTTAGTCAGTATGTATTATACCTGGTTGGTCATCTCGTTAGTCAGTATGTATTACACCTGTACTGGTTTATCATCTCGTTAGTCAGTATGTATTACACCTGTACTGGTTGGTCATCTCGTTAGTCAGTATGTATTATACCTGTACTGGTTGGTCATCTCGTTAGTCAGTATGTATTACACCTGTACTGGTTGGTCATCTCATTAGTCAGTATGTATTACACCTGGTTGGTCATCTCGTTAGTCAGTATGTATTACACCTGTACTGGTTGGTCATCTCGTTAGTCAGTATGTAATACACCTGGTTTATCATCTCGTTAGTCAGTATGTATTACACCTGTACTGGTTGGTCATCTCGTTAGTCAGTATGTAATACACCTGTACTGGTTGGTCATCTCATTAGTCAGTATGTATTACACCTGGTTTATCATCTCGTTAGTCAGTATGTATTACACCTGTACTGGTTGGTCATCTCGTTAGTCAGTATGTATTACACCTGTACTGGTTGGTCATCTCATTAGTCAGTATGTATTACACCTGGTTTATCATCTCGTTAGTCAGTATGTATTACACCTGTACTGGTTGGTCATCTCGTTAGTCAGTATGTAATACACCTGTACTGGTTTATCATCTCGTTAGTCAGTGTGTATTACACCTGGTTGGTCATCTCGTTAGTCAGTATGTATTACACCTGGTTGGTCATCTCGTTAGTCAGTATGTATTACACCTGGTTGGTCATCTTGTTAGTCAGTATGTATTACACCTGTACTGGTTGGTCATCTCGTTAGTCAGTATGTATTACACCTGGTTGGTCATCTCATTAGTCAGTATGTATTACACCTGGTTGGTCATCTCGTTAGTCAGTATGTATTACACCTGTACTGGTTGGTCATCTCGTTAGTCAGTATGTATTACACCTGGTTGGTCATCTCGTTAGTCAGTATGTATTACACCTGTACTGGTTGGTCATCTCGTTAGTCAGTATGTATTACACCTAGTTGGTCATCTCATTAGTCAGTATGTATTACACCTGTACTGGTTGGTCATCTCGTTAGTCAGTATGTATTACACCTGGTTGGTCATCTAGTTAGTCAGTATGTATTTCACCTGGTTGGTCATCTCGTTAGTCAGTATGTATTACACCTGGTTGGTCATCTCGTTAGTCAGTATGTATTACACCTGGTTGGTCATCTCGTTAGTCAGTATGTATTATACCTGGTTGGTCATCTCGTTAGTCAGTATGTATTACACCTATACTGGTTGGTCATCTCGTTAGTCAGTATGTATTACACCTGTACTGGTTGGTCATCTCGTTAGTCAGTATGTATTACACCTGTACTGGTTGGTCATCTCGTTAGTCAGTATGTATTACACCTGTACTGGTTCGTCATCTCGTTAGTCAGTATGTATTACACCTGGTTGGTCATCTCGTTTGTCAGTATGTATTACACCTGGTTGGTCATCTCGTTAGTCAGTATGTATTACACCTGGTTGGTCATCTCGTTAGTCAGTATGTATTACACCTGTACTGGTTGGTCATCTCGTTAGTCAGTATGTATTACACCTGGTTGGTCATCTCGTTTGTCAGTATGTATTACACCTGTACTGGTTGGTCATCTCGTTAGTCAGTATGTATTACACCTAGTTGGTCATCTCGTTAGTCAGTATGTATTACACCTGGTTGGTCATCTCGTTAGTCAGTATGTATTACACCTGGTTGGTCATCTCGTTAGTCAGTATGTATTACACCTGTACTGGTTGGTCATCTCGTTAGTCAGTATGTATTACACCTGTACTGGTTGGTCATCTCGTTAGTCAGTATGTATTACACCTGGTTGGTCATCTCGTTAGTCAGTATGTATTACACCTGGTTGGTCATCTCGTTAGTCAGTATGTATTACACCTGGTTGGTCATCTCGTTAGTCAGTATGTATTACACCTGGTTGGTCATCTCGTTAGTCAGTATGTATTACACCTGGTTGGTCATCTCGTTAGTCAGTATGTATTACACCTGTACTGGTTGGTCATCTCGTTAGTCAGTATGTATTACACCTGGTTGGTCATCTCGTTAGTCAGTATGTATTACACCTGTACTGGTAGGTCATCTCGTTAGTCAGTATGTATTACACCTGGTTGGTCATCTCATTCGTCAGTATGTATTACACCTGGTTGGCCATCTCGTTAGTCAGTATGTATTACACCTGTACTGGTTGGTCATCTCGTTAGTCAGTATGTATTACACCTGGTTGGTCATCTCGTTAGTCAGTATGTATTACACCTGGTTGGTCATCTCGTTAGTCAGTATGTATTACACCTGTACTGGTTGGTCATCTCGTTAGTCAGTATGTATTACACCTGTACTGGTTGGTCATCTCGTTAGTCAGTATGTATTACACCTGGTTGGTCATCTTGTTAGTCAGTATATATTACACCTGTACTGGTTGGTCATCTCATTAGTCAGTATGTATTACACCTGGTTGGTCATCTCATTAGTCAGTATGTATTACACCTGGTTGGTCATCTCGTTAGTCAGTATGTATTACTCCTGGTTGGTCATCTCATTAGTCAGTATGTATTACACCTGGTTGGTCATCTCATTAGTCAGTATGTATTACACCTGGTTGGTCATCTCGTTAGTCAGTATGTATTACACCTGGTTGGTCATCTCGTTAGTCAGTATGTATTACACCTGGTTGGTCATCTCGTTAGTCAGTATGTATTACACCTGGTTGGTCATCTCGTTAGTCAGTATGTATTACGCCTGGTTGGTCATCTCGTTAGTCAGTATGTATTACACCTGGTTGGTCATCTCGTTAGTCAGTATGTATTACACCTGTACTGGTTGATCATCTCGTTAGTCAGTATGTATTACACCTGGTTGGTCATCTCGTTAGTCAGTATGTAATACACCTGGTTGGTCATCTCGTTAGTCAGTATGTAATACACCTGGTTGATCATCTCATTAGTCAGTATGTATTACACCTGGTTGGTCATCTCGTTAGTCAGTATGTATTACACCTGGTTGGTCATCTCGTTAGTCAGTATATATTACGCCTGGTTGGTCATCTTGTTAGTCAGTATGTATTACACCTGGTTGGTCATCTCGTTAGTCAGTATGTATTACACCTGGTTGGTCATCTCGTTAGTCAGTATGTATTACACCTGGTTGGTCATCTCGTTAGTCAGTATGTATTACACCTGGTTGGTCATCTCGTTAGTCAGTATGTATTACACCTGTACTGGTTGGTCATCTCGTTAGTCAGTATGTATTACACCTGGTTGGTCATCTCGTTAGTCAGTATGTATTACACCTGGTTGGTCATCTCGTTAGTCAGTATGTATTACACCTGTACTGGTTGGTCATCTCGTTAGTCAGTATGTATTACACCTGCACTGGTTGGTCATCTCGTTAGTCAGTATGTATTACACCTGGTTGATCATCTCGTTAGTCAGTATGTATTACACCTGGTTGGTCATCTCGTTAGTCAGTATGTATTACACCTGGTTGGTCATCTCATTAGTCAGTATGTATTACACCTGGTTGATCATCTCATTAGTCAGTATGTATTACACCTGGTTGGTCATCTCGTTAGTCAGTATGTATTACACCTGTACTGGTTGGTCATCTCGTTAGTCAGTATATATTACACCTGTACTGGTTGGTCATCTCGTTAGTCAGTATGTATTACACCTGTACTGGTTGGTCATCTCGTTAGTCAGTATATATTACACCTGTACTGGTTGGTCATCTCGTTAGTCAGTATGTATTACGCCTGGTTGGTCATCTTGTTAGTCAGTATGTATTACACCTGGTTGCTCATCTCGTTAGTCAGTATGTATTACACCTGGTTGGTCATCTCGTTAGTCAGTATGTATTACACCTGTACTGGTTGGTCATCTCGTTAGTCAGTATGTATTACACCTGGTTGGTCATCTCATTAGTCAGTATGTATTACACCTGGTTGGTCATCTCGTTAGTCAGTATGTATTACACCTGTACTGGTTGGTCATCTCGTTAGTCAGTATGTATTACACCTGGTTGGTCATCTCGTTAGTCAGTATGTATTACACCTGTACTGGTTGGTCATCTCGTTAGTCAGTATGTATTACACCTGGTTGGTCATCTCGTTAGTCAGTATGTATTACACCTGGTTGGTCATCTCGTTAGTCAGTATGTGTTACACCTGGTTGGTCATCTCGTTAGTCAGTATGTATTACACCTGTACTGGTTGGTCATCTCGTTAGTCAGTATGTATTACACCTGGTTGGTCATCTCGTTAGTCAGTATGTATTACACCTGGTTGGTCATCTCGTTAGTCAGTATGTATTACACCTGGTTGGTCATCTCGTTAGTCAGTATGTATTACACCTGTACTGGTTGGTCATCTCGTTAGTCAGTATGTATTACACCTGGTTGGTCATCTCGTTAGTCAGTATATATTACACCTGGTTGGTCATCTCGTTAGTCAGTATGTATTACACCTGTACTGGTTGGTCATCTCATTAGTCAGTATGTATTACACCTGGTTGGTCATCTCGTTAGTCAGTATGTATTACACCTGGTTGGTCATCTCGTTAGTCAGTATGTATTACACCTGGTTGGTCATCTCGTTAGTCAGTATGTATTACACCTGTACTGGTTGGTCATCTCGTTAGTCAGTATGTATTACACCTGGTTGGTCATCTCGTTAGTCAGTATGTATTACACCTTGTTGGTCATCACGTTAGTCAGTATGTATTACACCTGGTTGGTCATCTCGTTAGTCAGTATGTATTACACCTGGTTGGTCATCTCGTTAGTCAGTATATATTACACCTGGTTGGTCATCTCGTTAGTCAATATGTATTACACCTGGTTGGTCATCTCGTCAGTCATTGCTTATTACACCTGGTTGGTAATCTCGTTAGTCAGTATGTATTACACCTGGTTGGTCATCTCGTTAGTCAGTATGTATTACACCTGGTTGGTCATCTCATTAGTCAGTATGTATTACACCTGGTTTGTCATCTCGTTAGTCAGTATGTATTACACCTGGTTGGTCATCTCGTTAGTCAGTATGTATTACACCTGGTTGGTCATCTCATTAGTCAGTATGTATTACACCTGTACTGGTTGGTCATCTCGTTAGTCAGTATGGATTACACCTGGTTGGTCATCTCGTTAGTCAGTATGTATTACACCTGGTTGGTCATCTCATTAGTCAGTATGTATTACACCTGGTTTGTCATCTCGTTAGTCAGTATGTATTACACCTGGTTGGTCATCTCGTTAGTCAGTATGTATTACACCTGGTTGGTCATCTCATTAGTCAGTATGTATTACACCTGTACTGGTTGGTCATCTCGTTAGTCAGAATGTATTACACCTGGTTGGTCATCTCGTTAGTCAGTATGTATTACACCTGGTTGGTCATCTCGTTAGTCAGTATGTATTACACCTAGTTGGTCATCTCGTTAGTCAGTATGTATTACACCTGGTTGGTCATCTCGTTAGTCAGTATGTATTACACCTGGTTGGCCATCTCATTAGTCAGTATGTATTACACCTGGTTGGTCATCTCGTTAGTCAGTATGTATTACACCTGGTTGGCCATCTCGTTAGTCAGTATGTATTACACCTGGTTGGTCATCTCGTTAGTCAGTATGTATTACACCTGGTTGGTCATCTCGTTAGTCAGTATGTATTACACCTGTACTGGTTGGTCATCTCGTTAGTCAGTATGTATTACACCTGTACTGGTTGGTCATCTCGTTAGTCAGTATGTATTACACCTGTACTGGTTGGTCATCTCGTTAGTCAGTATGTATTACACCTGTACTGGTTGGTCATCTCGTTAGTCAGTATGTATTACACCTGGTTGGTCATCTCATTTGTCAGTATGTATTACACCTGGTTGGTCATCTCGTTAGTCAGTATGTATTACACCTGGTTGGTCATCTCGTTAGTCAGTATGTATTACACCTGGTTGGTCATCTCATTTGTCAGTATGTATTACACCTGGTTGGTCATCTCATTAGTCAGTATGTATTACACCTGGTTGGTCATCTCGTTAGTCAGTATGTATTACACCTGGTTGGTCATCTCGTTAGTCAGTATGTATTACACCTGGTTGGTCATCTCATTTGTCAGTATGTATTACACCTGGTTGGTCATCTCATTTGTCAGTATGTATTACACCTGGTTGGCCATCTCGTTAGTCAGTATGTATTACACCTGGTTGGTCATCTCATTTGTCAGTATGTATTACACCTGGTTGGCCATCTCGTTAGTCAGTATGTATTACACCTGGTTGGTCATCTCATTAGTCAGTATGTATTATACCTGTACTGGTTGGTCATCTCGTTAGTCAGTATGTATTACACCTGGTTTGTCATCTCGTTAGTCAGTATGTATTACACCTGGTTGGTCATCTTGTTAGTCAGTATGTATTACACCTGGTTGGTCATCTCATTAGTCAGTATGTATTACACCTGGTTGGTCATCTCATTAGTCAGTATGTATTACACCTGGTTGGCCATCTCGTTAGTCAGTATGTATTACACCTGGTTGGTCATCTCGTTAGTCAGTATGTAATACACCTGGTTGGTCATCTCGTTAGTCAGTATGTATTACACCTAGTTGGTCATCTCGTTAGTCAGTATGTATTACACCTGGTTGGTCATCTCATTTGTCAGTATGTATTACACCTGGTTTATCATCTCGTTAGTCAGTATGTATTACACCTGGTTGGTCATCTCATTAGTCAGTATGTATTACACCTGGTTGGTCATCTCGTTAGTCAGTATGTATTATACCTGTAATGGTTGGTCATCTCGTTAGTCAGTATGTATTACACCTGGTTGGTCATCTCGTTAGTCATTATGTATTACACCTGGTTGGTCATCTCGTTAGTCAGTATGTATTACACCTGGTTGGTCATCTCGTTAGTCAGTATGTATTACACCTGGTTGGTCATCTCGTTAGTCATTATGTATTACACCTGGTTGGTCATCTCGTTAGTCAGTATGTATTACACCTGGTTGGTCATCTCGTTAGTCAGTATGTATTACACCTGGTTGGTCATCTTGTTAGTCAGTATGTATTACACCTGGTTGGTCATCTCGTTAGTCAGTATGTATTACACCTGTACTGGTTGGTCATCTCGTTAGTCAGTATGTATTATACCTGGTTGGTCATCTCGTTAGTCAGTATGTATTACACCTGGTTGGTCATCTCGTTAGTCAGTATGTATTACACCTGGTTGGTCATCTCGTTAGTCAGTATGTATTACACCTGTACTGGTTGGTCATCTCGTTAGTCAGTATGTATTACACCTGGTTGGTCATCTCATTAGTCATTATGTATTACACCTGTACTGGTTGGTCATCTCGTTAGTCAGTATGTATTACACCTGGTTGGTCATCTCGTTAGTCAGTATGTATTACACCTGGTTGGTCATCTCGTTAGTCAGTATGTATTACACCTGGTTGGTCATCTCGTTAGTCAGTATGTATTACACCTGGTTGGTCATCTCATTAGTCAGTATGTATTACACCTGGTTGGTCATCTCGTTAGTCAGTATGTATTACACCTGGTTGGTCATCTCGTTAGTCAGTATGTATTACACCTGTACTGGTTGGTCATCTCGTTAGTCAGTATGTATTACACCTGGTTGGTCATCTCATTAGTCAGTATGTATTAAACCTGGTAGGTCATCTCGTTAGTCATGTTGTATTACACCTGTACTGGTTGGTCATCTCGTTAGTCAGTATGTATTACACCTGGTTGGTCATCTCGTTAGTCAGTATGTATTACACCTGTACTGGTTGGTCATCTCGTTAGTCAGTATGTATTACACCTGGTTGGTCATCTCGTTAGTCAGTATGTATTACACCTGGTTGGTCATCTCGTTAGTCAGTATGTGTTACACCTGGTTGGTCATCTCGTTAGTCAGTATGTATTACACCTGTACTGGTTGGTCATCTCGTTAGTCAGTATGTATTACACCTGCACTGGTTGGTCATCTCATTAGTCAGTATGTATTACACCTGGTTGATCATCTCATTAGTCAGTATGTATTACGCCTGGTTGGTCATCTCGTTAGTCAGTATGTATTACACCTGGTTGGTCATCTCATTAGTCAGTATGTATTACACCTGGTTGATCATCTCATTAGTCAGTATGTATTACACCTGGTTGGTCATCTCATTAGTCAGTATGTATTACACCTGGTTGGTCATCTCATTAGTCAGTATGTATTACACCTGGTTGGTCATCTCGTTAGTCAGTATGTATTACACCTGGTTGGTCATCTCGTTAGTCAGTATGTATTACACCTGTACTGGTTGATCATCTCGTTAGTCAGTATGTATTACACCTGGTTGGTCATCTCGTTAGTCAGTATGTATTACACGTGTACTGGTTGGTCATCTCATTCGTCAGTATGTATTACACCTGGTTGGTCATCTCGTTAGTCAGTATGTATTACACCTGTACTGGTTGGTCATCTCGTTAGTCAGTATGTATTACACCTGGTTGGTCATCTCGTTAGTCAGTATGTATTACACCTGTACTGGTTGGTCATCTCGTTACTCAGTATGTATTACACCTGGTTGATCATCTCATTAGTCAGTATGTATTACACCTGGTTGGTCATCTCGTTAGTCAGTATGTATTACACCTGTACTGGTTGGTCATCTCGTTAGTCAGTATATATTACACCTTTACTGGTTGGTCATCTCGTTAGTCAGTATGTATTACACCTGTACTGGTTGGTCATCTCGTTAGTCAGTATATATTACACCTGTACTGGTTGGTCATCTCGTTAGTCAGTATGTATTACGCCTGGTTGGTCATCTTGTTAGTCAGTATGTATTACACCTGGTTGCTCATCTCGTTAGTCAGTATGTATTACACCTGGTTGGTCATATCATTAGTCAGTATGTATTACACCTGTACTGGTTGGTCATCTCGTTAGTCAGTATGGATTACACCTGGTTGGTCATCTCGTTAGTCAGTATGTATTACACCTGGTTGGTCATCTCGTTAGTCAGTATGTAATACACCTGGTTGGTCATCTTGTTAGTCAGTATGTATTACACCTGGTTGGTCATCTCGTTAGTCAGTATGTATTACACCTGTACTGGTTGGTCATCTCGTTAGTCAGTATGTATTATACCTGGTTGGTCATCTCGTTAGTCAGTATGTATTACACCTGGTTGGTCATCTCGTTAGTCAGTATGTATTACACCTGGTTGGTCATCTCGTTAGTCAGTATGTATTACACCTGTACTGGTTGGTCATCTCGTTAGTCAGTATGTATTACACCTGGTTGGTCATCTCATTAGTCATTATGTATTACACCTGTACTGGTTGGTCATCTCGTTAGTCAGTATGTATTACACCTGGTTGGTCATCTCGTTAGTCAGTATGTATTACACCTGGTTGGTCATCTCGTTAGTCAGTATGTATTACACCTGGTTGGTCATCTCGTTAGTCAGTATGTATTACACCTGGTTGGTCATCTCATTAGTCAGTATGTATTACACCTGGTTGGTCATCTCGTTAGTCAGTATGTATTACACCTGGTTGGTCATCTCGTTAGTCAGTATGTATTACACCTGTACTGGTTGGTCATCTCGTTAGTCAGTATGTATTACACCTGGTTGGTCATCTCATTAGTCAGTATGTATTAAACCTGGTAGGTCATCTCGTTAGTCATGTTGTATTACACCTGTACTGGTTGGTCATCTCGTTAGTCAGTATGTATTACACCTGGTTGGTCATCTCGTTAGTCAGTATGTATTACACCTGTACTGGTTGGTCATCTCGTTAGTCAGTATGTATTACACCTGGTTGGTCATCTCGTTAGTCAGTATGTATTACACCTGGTTGGTCATCTCGTTAGTCAGTATGTGTTACACCTGGTTGGTCATCTCGTTAGTCAGTATGTATTACACCTGTACTGGTTGGTCATCTCGTTAGTCAGTATGTATTACACCTGCACTGGTTGGTCATCTCATTAGTCAGTATGTATTACACCTGGTTGATCATCTCATTAGTCAGTATGTATTACGCCTGGTTGGTCATCTCGTTAGTCAGTATGTATTACACCTGGTTGGTCATCTCATTAGTCAGTATGTATTACACCTGGTTGATCATCTCATTAGTCAGTATGTATTACACCTGGTTGGTCATCTCATTAGTCAGTATGTATTACACCTGGTTGGTCATCTCATTAGTCAGTATGTATTACACCTGGTTGGTCATCTCGTTAGTCAGTATGTATTACACCTGGTTGGTCATCTCGTTAGTCAGTATGTATTACACCTGTACTGGTTGATCATCTCGTTAGTCAGTATGTATTACACCTGGTTGGTCATCTCGTTAGTCAGTATGTATTACACGTGTACTGGTTGGTCATCTCATTCGTCAGTATGTATTACACCTGGTTGGTCATCTCGTTAGTCAGTATGTATTACACCTGTACTGGTTGGTCATCTCGTTAGTCAGTATGTATTACACCTGGTTGGTCATCTCGTTAGTCAGTATGTATTACACCTGTACTGGTTGGTCATCTCGTTACTCAGTATGTATTACACCTGGTTGATCATCTCATTAGTCAGTATGTATTACACCTGGTTGGTCATCTCGTTAGTCAGTATGTATTACACCTGTACTGGTTGGTCATCTCGTTAGTCAGTATATATTACACCTGTACTGGTTGGTCATCTCGTTAGTCAGTATGTATTACACCTGTACTGGTTGGTCATCTCGTTAGTCAGTATATATTACACCTGTACTGGTTGGTCATCTCGTTAGTCAGTATGTATTACGCCTGGTTGGTCATCTTGTTAGTCAGTATGTATTACACCTGGTTGGTCATCTCGTTAGTCAGTATGTATTACACCTGGTTGGTCATCTCGTTAGTCAGTATGTATTACACCTGTACTGGTCAGTCATCTCGTTAGTCAGTATGTATTACACCTGGTTGGTCATCTCATTAGTCAGTATGTATTACACCTGGTTGGTCATCTCGTTAGTCAGTATGTATTACACCTGTACTGGTTGGTCATCTCGTTAGTCAGTATGTATTACACCTGGTTGGTCATCTCGTTAGTCAGTATGTATTACACCTGTACTGGTTGGTCATCTCGTTAGTCAGTATGTATTACACCTGGTTGGTCATCTCGTTAGTCAGTATGTATTACACCTGGTTGGTCATCTCGTTAGTCAGTATGTGTTACACCTGGTTGGTCATCTCGTTAGTCAGTATGTATTACACCTGGTTGGTCATCTCGTTAGTCAGTATGTATTACACCTGGTTGGTCATCTCGTTAGTCAGTATGTATTACACCTGGTTGGTCATCTCGTTAGTCAGTATGTATTACACCTGTACTGGTTGGTCATCTCGTTAGTCAGTATGTATTACACCTGGTTGGTCATCTCATTAGTCAGTATGTATTACACCTGGTTGGTCATCTCGTTAGTCAGTATGTATTACACCTGGTTGGTCATCTCGTTAGTCAGTATGTATTACACCTGGTTGGTCATCTCGTTAGTCAGTATGTATTACACCTGTACTGGTTGGTCATCTCGTTAGTCAGTATGTATTACACCTGTACTGGTTGGTCATCTCGTTAGTCAGTATGTATTACACCTGTACTGGTTGGTCATCTCGTTAGTCAGTATGTATTACACCTGGTTGGTCATCTCGTTAGTCAGTATGTATTACACCTGGTTGGCCATCTCGTTAGTCATTATGTATTACACCTGGTTGGTCATCTCGTTAGTCAGTATGTATTACACCTGGTTGGTCATCTCATTAGTCAGTATGTATTACACCTGGTTTGTCATCTCGTTAGTCAGTATGTATTACACCTGGTTGGTCATCTCGTTAGTCAGTATGTATTACACCTGGTTGGTCATCTCGTTAGTCAGTATGTATTACACCTGGTTGGTCATATCATTAGTCAGTATGTATTACACCTGTACTGGTTGGTCATCTCGTTAGTCAGTATGGATTACACCTGGTTGGTCATCTCGTTAGTCAGTATGGATTACACCTGGTTGGTCATCTCGTTAGTCAGTATGTATTACACCTGGTTTGTCATCTCGTTAGTCAGTATGTATTACACCTGGTTGGTCATCTCGTTAGTCAGTATGTATTACACCTGGTTGGTCATCTCATTAGTCAGTATGTATTACACCTGTACTGGTTGGTCATCTCGTTAGTCAGTATGTATTACACCTGGTTGGTCATCTCGTTAGTCATTATGTATTACACCTGGTTGGTTATCTCGTTAGTCAGTATGTATTACACCTGGTTGGTCATCTCGTTAGTCAGTATGTATTACACCTGGTTGGTCATCTCGTTAGTCAGTATGTATTACACCTGGTTGGTCATCTCGTTAGTCAGTATGTATTACACCTGGTTGGTCATCTCATTAGTCAGTATGTATTACACCTGGTTGGTCATCTCGTTAGTCATTATGTATTACACCTGGTTGGCCATCTCGTTAGTCAGTATGTATTACACCTGGTTGGTCATCTCGTTAGTCAGTATGTATTACACCTGGTTGGTCATCTCGTTAGTCAGTATGTATTACACCTGGTTGGTCATCTCGTTAGTCAGTATGTATTACACCTGGTTGGTCATCTCGTTAGTCAGTATGTATTACACCTGTACTGGTTGGTCATCTCGTTAGTCAGTATGTATTACACCTGGTTGGTCATCTCGTTAGTCAGTATGTATTACACCTGGTTGGTCATCTCGTTAGTCAGTATATATTACACCTGTACTGGTTGGTCATCTCGTTAGTCAGTATGTATTACACCTGGTTGGTCATCTCGTTAGTCAGTATGTATTACACCTGGTTGGTCATCTCGTTAGTCAGTATGTATTACACCTGGTTGGTCATCTCGTTAGTCAGTATGTATTACACCTGGTTGGTCATCTCGTTAGTCAGTATGTATTACACCTGTACTGGTTGGTCATCTCATTAGTCAGTATGTATTACACCTGGTTGGTCATCTCGTTTGTCAGTATGTATTACACCTGGTTGGTCATCTCGTTAGTCAGTATGTATTACACCTGGTTGGTCATCTCGTTAGTCAGTATGTATTACACCTGGTTGGTCATCTCGTTAGTCAGTATGTATTACACCTGTACTGTTTGGTCATCTCGTTAGTCAGTATGTATTACACCTGTACTGGTTGGTCATCTTGTTAGTCAGTATGTATTACACCTGGTTGGTCATCTCATTAGTCAGTATGTATTACACCTGGTTGGTCATCTCATTAGTCAGTATGTATTACACCTGTAGTGGTTGGTCATCTCGTTAGTCAGTATGTATTACACCTGTACTGGTTGGTCATCTCGTTAGTCAGTATGTATTACACCTGTACTGGTTTATCATCTCGTTAGTCAGTATGTATTACACCTGGTTGGTCATCTCGTTAGTCAGTATGTAATACACCTGTACTGGTTGGTCATCTCGTTAGTCAGTATGTATTACACCTGGTTGGTCATCTCGTTAGTCAGTATGTATTACACCTGGTTGGTCATCTCGTTAGTCAGTATGTATTACACCTGGTTGGTCATCTCGTTAGTCAGTATGTATTACACCTGGTTGGTCATCTCGTTAGTCAGTATGTATTACACCTGTACTGTTTGGTCATCTCGTTAGTCAGTATGTATTACACCTGGTTGGTCATCTCGTTAGTCAGTATGTATTACACCTGGTTGGTCATCTCGTTAGTCAGTATGTATTACACCTGTACTGGTTGGTCATCTCATTTGTCAGTATGTATTACACCTGGTTGGTCATCTCGTTAGTCAGTATGTATTACACCTGGTTGGTCACCTCGTTAGTCAGTATGTATTACACCTGGTTGGTCATCTCGTTAGTCATTATGTATGACACCTGGTTGGTCATCTCATTAGTCAGTATGTATTACACCTGGTTGGTCATCTCGTTAGTCAGTATGTATTACACCTGTACTGGTTGGTCATCTCGTTAGTCAGTATGTATTACACCTGGTTGGTCATCTCGTTAGTCAGTATGTATTACACCTGGTTGGTCTTCTCGTTAGTCAGTATGTATTACACCTGGTTGGTCATCTCGTTAGTCAGTATGTATTACACCTTTACTGGTTGGTCATCTCATTAGTCAGTATGTATTACACCTGTACTGGTTGGTCATCTCGTTAGTCAGTATGTATTACACCTGTACTGGTTCGTCATCTCGTTAGTCAGTATGTATTACACCTGGTTGGTCATCTCATTAGTCAGTATGTATTACACCTGTACTGGTTGGTCATCTCGTTAGTCAGTATGTATTACACCTGTACTGGTTGGTCATCTCGTTAGTCAGTATGTATTACACCTGGTTGGTCATCTCGTTAGTCAGTATGTATTACACCTGGTTGGTCATCTCGTTAGTCAGTATGTATTACACCTGGTTGGTCATCTCGTTAGTCAGTATGTATTAAACCTGGTTGGTCATCTCGTTAGTCATTATGTATTACACCTGGTTGGTCATCTCGTTAGTCAGTATGTATTACACCTGGTTGGTCATCTCGTTAGTCAGTATGTATTACACCTGGTTGGTCATCTCGTTAGTCAGTATGTATTACACCTGTACTGGTTGGTCATCTCATCAGTCAGTATGTATTACACCTGGTTGGTCATCTCGTTAGTCAGTATGTATTACACCTGGTTGGTCATCTCGTTAGTCAGTATGTATTACACCTGGTTGGTCATCTCGTTAGTCAGTATGTATTACACCTGTACTGGTTGGTCATCTCGTTAGTCAGTATGTATTACACCTGGTTGGTCATCTCGTTAGTCAGTATGTATTACACCTGGTTGGTCATCTCGTTAGTCAGTATGTATTACACCTGTACTGGTTGGTCATCTCGTTAGTCAGTATGTATTACACCTGGTTGGCCATCTCGTTAGTCATTATGTATTACACCTGGTTGGTCATCTCGTTAGTCAGTATGTATTACACCTGTACTGGTTGGTCATCTCGTTAGTCAGTATGTATTACACCTGGTTGGTCATCTCGTTAGTCAGTATGTATTACACCTGTACTGGTTGGTCATCTCGTTAGTCAGTGTGTATTACACCTGGTTGGTCATCTCCTTAGTCAGTATGTATTACACCTGGTTGGTCATCTCGTTAGTCAGTATGTATTACACCTGTACTGGTTGGTCATCTCGTTAGTCAGTATGTATTACACCTGGTTGGTCATCTCGTTAGTCAGTATGTATTACACCTGTACTGGTTTATCATCTCGTTAGTCAGTATGTATTACACCTGGTTCGTCATCTCGTTAGTCATTATGTATTACACCTGGTTGGTCATCTCGTTAGTCAGTATGTATTAAACCTGGTTGGTCATCTCGTTAGTCAGTATGTAAAAAATAGTCTCTATTTTAGGTCAGTTAGGATCACCACTTTATTTTAAGAATGTGAAATGTCAGAATAGTAATAGAGAGAATTATTAATTTCAGCTTAAATTTTTTTCATCACATTCCCAGTGGGTCAGAAGTTTACATACACTCAATTAGTTTTTGGTAGCATTGCCTTTAAATTGTTGAACTTGGGTCAAACATTTCTGGTAGCCTTCCACAAGCTTCCCACAATAATTTGGGTGAATTTTGGCCCATTCCCCCTGACAGAGCTGTTGTAACTGAGTCAGGTTTGTAGGCCTCCTTGCTCACACTCGCTTTTTCAGTTCTGCCCACAAATGTTCTATTGGATTGAGGTCAGGGCTTTGTGATGGCTACTTCAATACCTTGACTTTGTTGTCCTTAAGCCATTTTGACACAACTTTTGGAAGTATGCTTGGGGTCATTGTCCATTTGGAAGACCCATTTGCGACCAAGCTTTAACTTCCTGACTGATGTCTTGTGATGTTGCTTCAATATATCCACATAATTTTCCCGCCTCATGATGCCATCTATTTTGTGAAGTGCACCAGTCCCTCCTGCAGCAAAGCACCCCCACAACATGATGCTGCCACCCCCCTTTTCCTCCAAACATAACGATGGTCATTATGGCCAAACAGTTCTATTTTTGTTTCGTCAGACCATAGGACATGTCTCCAAAAAGTATAATCTTGGTCCCCATGTGCAGTTGGTATGGTCCCCATGTGCAGTTGGTATGGTCCCCATGTGCAGTTGGTATGGTCCCCATGTGCAGTTGGTATGGTCCCCATGTGCAGTTGGTATGGTCCCCATGTGCAGTTGGTATGGTCCCCATGTGCAGTTGGTATGGTCCCCATGTGCAGTTGGTATGGTCCCCATGTGCAGTTGGTATGGTCCCCATGTGCAGTTGGTATTGTCCCCATGTGCAGTTGGTATGGTCCCCATGTGCAGTTGATATGGTCCCCATGTGCAGTTGGTATGGTCCCTATGTGCAGTTGGTATGGTCCCCATGTGCAGTTGCATGGTGGTTTATGGTGGTTTGACTGTTTGACTGCTGAAAGAATGAGGCAGGGTGGGATGTCTGAGCTGTCAAGGTGTTTGACTGCTGAAACAGAGAGACGGAGGGGGGGGATGTCTGAGCTGTCAAGGTGTTTGACTGCTGAAAGAGAGAGACGGAGGGGGGGGGGATGTCTGAGCTGTCAAGGTGTTTGACTACTGAAACAGAGAGGCAGGGTGGGATGTCTGAGCTGTCAAGGTGTTTAACTACTGAAACAGAGAGACGGAGGGGGGGGATGTCTGAGCTGTCAAGGTGTTTGACTACTGAAACAGAAAGGCAGGGTGGGATGTCTGAGCTGTCAAGGTGTTTAACTACTGAAACAGAGAGACGCAGGGGGGGATGTCTGAGCTGTCAAGGTGTTTGACTGCTGAAACAGAGAGACGGAGGGGGGGATGTCTGAGCTGTCAAGGTGTTTGACTGCTGAAACAGAGAGGCAGGGGGGGATGTCTGAGCTGTCAAGGTGTTTGACTGCTTAAACAGACAGGCAGGGTGGGATGTCTGAGCTGTCAAGTTGTTTGACTACTGAAACCGTCAATTATATGTTTGCTAAGCAACTTTAAGGTAACGAGGTTCTTACATAACACAGACACACACACAGACCACCTTCAGGTTCACACTCGAAGGCTCCTCCACCGACTTGGAACTGCAAGGTGGGTCTTGGCTGTTGCCTTGGCAACACGAAGAGAAGAGCCATAGAGAATGAGAGCAAAGAGGAGGAGATGAGGAGGAGGAGGAGAGGAGAAGAGGAGAGGAGGAGATGAGAAGAGAGGAGGAGATTGGGAGAGGGGGAGATGGGGAGAGGAGTATAGGAGGAGAGGAGGAGGAGAGGAGGAGCAGAAGTGGAGAAGAAGAGAGGGGGATGAGAGGAGGAAAAAAGGAGGATAGGAGGAGAGGTAGATCAGGTCTATCTCTCTCTCTCTCTCTTTCTCTCTCTCCCTCTCTCTTTATCTCTCTCCCTCTCTCTTTCTCTCTCTCTCTTTCTCCCTCTCCATTCTCTCACATTCTCTTTCCCTATCTCTGTCTCTCTCTCTTTCTCTCTTTCTCTCTCTCTCTTTTTCTCTCTCTCTCTCTCTCTCTCTCTCTCTCTCTCTCTCTCTTTATCTATTCTCTCTCTCTCTCTCTCTCTCTCTCTCTCTTTATCTCTCTCTCTCTTTATCTATTCTCTCTATCACTCTCTCGTTCTCTTTCACTATCTCTCTCTCTGTCTGTCTTTCTCTCTCTATCACTCTCTTTCTCATTACTCTTTCTCTATCACTCTCTCTCTCACTTAAATAATCAAGATAGAGAATATAATATTGTCCTGTGTGTTTTTTTGTGTGTTTGACGACTATGGTGCAGTGCTGGCAGTTTGTAGAAACTGATGGGCGAGATGAGATCAGTCTAATACTAGGAGTTGAGATGTTAGATAGAGACGTTAGATAGAGATGTTAGAAAGGAGGTTCCGGACTGTGAAACGTCACCGGATGCTCTGGACTGGGAACTGTCGCCGAAAGCTCAGTGCGTGGGTCCGGCACTGGTGGTACCGGGCTGGTGACACGCATGTCAGGGCGAGTGCGTGGAGGAGGCACAGGACGTACTGGGCTGGGAAAGCGTACTGTAGACGTGGTGCGTATAGCTGGCATCACTTGTACCGAAACTTTAACACACTTCTCAGGACGAGTACAGAGAGTTGGCACAGGTGGCTTTACATCGATAACACGCTCCTGATGTCATCCTCCACCAATTCAATAACGCTCTCATTTTCTCTCTCCACATTCTCCCTCAACTCACTGACAGTCTCTGGTTCACTCCCCTCAACTTTCGCCGCCCATTCCTCACTCAATCTGTCCAAATATTCCTCCTCGGTCTCTGACTCACCCCTCATTGTCGCTGACCAATCCGTGTGCCCCCACCCCCCCAAAAGAATGTGGGCTTTTTTTGGACTTGCGTCGTGACCGTGAACCCTGGCGTCGTCGCTGTTGTTCCCTTGCTGCCTCCGCCTGCATCCATGGCTTCTATCTCCTGTCATAATGTCTTCCCACGTCCAGGATGTCCTTCACTCCTGGCCACCCTGCTTAGTCCGTTGGGGGTGGGATCTTCTGTCACATTCATCATACTAACTAGACCAAGATGCAGCGTGGTATGTTTCCATCCTTATATTTGGAAGAGAAACTTAAAGAACAAAAAACAATAAAGCGAATAAATGAAACGTGAAGCTCAGAGTAGTGCTCGCAGGCAACTATAACTTGACAAGATCCCACAAAGCACAATGGGGAAATGGCTACCTAAATATGATCCCCAATCAGATAAACAGCTGCCTCTGATTGGGAAGCATGCCAGGCCAACATAGACATATAATTTCCCTAGATGACTCACCCTAGTCACACCCCGACTTAACCAACATAGAGAATAAACAGAGAATAAACAGCTCTGACACCAGCACAGAGTGCAAATATGATAAAAATATGAAATAATTGATATATGTATATATGATATATATGTATTTCCTACGGAACAAAACTGCGTACAGTGCCTTGCAAAATAATTCAACCCCTTGGCATTGTTCCTGTTTTGTTGCATTACAACCTGTAATTTAAATGGATTTAAATTTTGATTTCATGTAATGGACAAACACAAAATACTCCTAATTGGTGAAGTGAAATGAAAAAAAATAACTTGTTTCCAAAAAAGAAGAAAAAAAGAGAGGCAACAAAGAGATCAAAGATAACCCTGAAGGAGCTCCACAGCGGAGATTGGAGCGTCTGTCCATAGGACCACTTTAAGCCGTACACTCCACAGAGTTCGGCTTTACTGAAGAGTGGCCAAAAAAAAGTAATTTCTTATATAAATAATTTGCAAACACGTTTGGTGTTCGCCAAAAAGCATGTGGGAGACTCTCCAAACATATGGAAGAAGGTGCTCTGGTTAGATGAGAGTAAAATTGAGCTTTTTGGCCATAAAGGAAAACGCTATGTCTGGTGCAAACCCAACACCTCTCATCACCTCGAGAATATCATCCCCACAGTGAAACATGGTGGTGGAAGCATTATGCTGTGAGGATGTTTTTCATCGGCAGGGACTGGGAAACTGGTCAGAATTGAAGGAATGATGGATGGCACTAAATACAGGGAACTCCTTGAGGGAAACCTGTTTCAGTCCTCAAGATATTTGAGACTGGGACGGATATTCACCTTCCAGCAGGACAATGACCCTAAGCATACTGCTAAAGCAACACTCGCGTGGTTTAAGGGGAAACATCAATCCAATTGAGAATCTGTGGTATGACAAAGATTGCTATACACCAGCGGAACCCGTCCAACTTGAAGGAGCTGGAGCGGTTTTGCCTTGAATATTGGGCAAACATCCCAGTGGCTAGATGTGCCAAGCTTATAGAGACGTACCCCAAGAGACTTGCAGCTTTAAATGCTGCAAAACGTGACTCTACAATATATTGACTTTGGGGGGGTGAATAGTTATACACGCTCAAGTTTTCAATTTGTTTGTTGTTTGTCAATAAAAGATGAGCATCTTCAAGCTGGTAGGAATGTTGTGTAAATAAAATTATAAAAATTATTCAAACCCCCCAGAAAATGTATTTGAAATTTCCAGGTTGTAAGTCAACAAAATAGGAAAAATGACAAGTGGGGTAAATTCTTTCTCAACCCACTGTAAATAAACTCTTGAAATGACTGGAACAATGGTTCCTCCTTTAAATTTCTCACTAAATATGCACTGCATGACCATAAGTATTTGGAGACCTTCTTGTCAAAAATCTTATTCCTATGATTATTATTAATCATGAGCATTAATATGGAGTTGGTTCCCTCTTTGCTGCTATAACAGCCTCCACTCTTCTGGGAAGGCTTTCCACTAGATGTTGGAACATTGCTGCTATAACAGCCTCCACTCTTCTGGGAAGGCTTTCCACTAGATGTTGGAACATTGCTGCTATAACAGCCTCCACTCTTCTGGGAAGGCTTTCCACTAGATGTTGGAACATTGCTGCTATAACAGCCTCCACTCTTCTGGGAAGGCTTTCCACTAGATGTTGGAACATTGCTGCTATAACAGCCTCCACTCTTCTGGGAAGGATTTCCACTAGATATTGGAACATTGCTGCTATAACAGCCTCCACACTTCTGGGAAGGCTTTCCACTAGATGTTGGAACATTGCTGTTATAACAGCCTCCACTCTTCTGGGAAGGCTTTCCACTAGATGTTGGAACATTGCTGCTATAACAGCCTCCACTCTTCTGGGAAGGCTTTCCACTAGATGTTGGAACATTGCTGTTATAACAGCCTCCACTCTTCTGGGAAGGCTTTCCACTAGATGTTGGAACATTGCTGTTATAACAGCCTCCACTCTTCTGGGAAGGCTTTCCACTAGATGTTGGAACATTGCTGTTATAACAGCCTCCACTCTTCTGGGAAGGCTTTCCACTAGATGTTGGAACATTGCTGTTATAACAGCCTCCACTCTTCTGAGAAGGCTTTCCACTAGATGTTGGAACATTGCTGCTATAACAGCCTCCACTCTTCTGGGAAGGCTTTCCACTAGATGTTGGAACATTGCTGTTATAACAGCCTCCACTCTTCTGGGAAGGCTTTCACCTAGATGTTGGAACATTGCTGCTATAACAGCCTCCACTCTTCTGGGAAGGCTTTCCACTAGATGTTGGAACATTGCTGCTATAACAGCCTCCACTCTTCTGAGAAGGCTTTCCACTAGATGTTGGAACATTGCTGCTATAACAGCCTCCACTCTTCTGGGAAGGCTTTCCACTAGATGTTGGAACATTGCTGCTATAACAGCCTCCACTCTTCTGAGAAGGCTTTCCACTAGATGTTGGAACATTGCTGCTATAACAGCCTCCACTCTTCTGGGAAGGCTTTCCACTAGATGTTGGAACATTGCTGCTATAACAGCCTCCACTCTTCTGAGAAGGCTTTCCACTAGATGTTGGAACATTGCTGCTATAACAGCCTCCACTCTTCTGAGAAGGCTTTCCACTAGATGTTGGAACATTGCTGCTATAACAGCCTCCACTCTTCTGGGAAGGCTTTCCACTAGATGTTGGAACATTGCTGCTATAACAGCCTCCACTCTTCTGAGAAGGCTTTCCACTAGATGTTGGAACATTGCTGCTATAACAGCCTCCACTCTTCTGAGAAGGCTTTCCACTAGATGTTGGAACATTGCTGCTATAACAGCCTCCACTCTTCTGGGAAGGCTTTCCACTAGATGTTGGAACATTGCTGCTATAACAGCCTCCACTCTTCTGGGAAGGCTTTCCACTAGATGTTGGAACATTGCTGCTATAACAGCCTCCACTCTTCTGGGAAGGCTTTCCACTAGATGTTGGAACATTGCTGCTATAACAGCCTCCACTCTTCTGGGAAGGCTTTCCAATAGATGTTGGAACATTGCTGCTATAACAGCCTCCACTCTTCTGGGAAGGCTTTCCACTAGATGTTGGAACATTGCTGCTATAACAGCCTCCACTCTTCTGGGAAGGATTTCCAATAGATGTTGGAACATTGCTGCTATAACAGCCTCCACTCTTCTGGGAAGGCTTTCCACTAGATGTTGGAACATTGCTGCTATAACAGCCTCCACTCTTCTGGGAAGGATTTCCACTAGATGTTGGAACATTGCTGCTATAACAGCCTCCACTCTTCTGGGAAGGCTTTCCACTAGATGTTGGAACATTGCTGCTATAACAGCCTCCACTCTTCTGGAAAGGCTTTCCACTAGATGTTGGAACATTGCTGCTATAACAGCCTCCACTCTTCTGGAAAGGCTTTCCACTAGATGATGGAACATTGCTGCTATAACAGCCTCCACTCTTCTGGGAAGGCTTTCCACTAGATGTTGGAACACTGCTGAGGTCGTGCACTGATGTTGGGCGATTAGTCCTGGCTCGCATTAGGCCTTCCAATTCATTCCAAATGTGTTCAATCGGTTTGAGGCTCTTTATTTGTACTTTTATCCCCTTTTTCATTATGTCCAATTGGTAGTTACAGTCTTGTCCCATCGCTGCAACTCCCTTACAGACTCGGCAGAGGTGAAGGTCGAGAGCCAGGCGTCCTCCAAAACACAACCCTGCCAAGCCGCAATGTTTCCTTACACACTGCTCGCTTAACCCGGAAACAACGTACAACTGGTGACCAAAGTCAGCGTGCAAGAACCCGGCCCGCGAAAAAAGTCGCTAGAACGCAATGGGACAAGGACATCACGGCCGGCCAAACCCTCCCCTAACCCAGACGAAGCTGGGACAATTGTGCACCGCTTCATGGGTCTCGTGGTCTTGGCCAGCTGCGACACAGCCTGGGATCTGAACCGGGTCTGTAGTAACGCCTCTAGCCATGCAGCCTTAGACCGCTACGACAGTCGGGAGGCCTAGGTCAGGGCTCTTTGCAGACCAGTCAAGTTCTTCCACACCGATCTCAACAAACCATATGGACCTCGCTTTGTGCACGGGGGCATTGTCATGCTGAAACAGGAAAGGGCCTACCTCAAACTGTTCCCAAAAAGTTGGAAGTACAGAATCATCTAGATTGTCATTGTATACTGTCACTGGAACTAAGGAGCTGAGCCCAAATCCTGAAAAACAGCCCATTTTTCTTCCTCCAACAAACTTTACTGTTGGCACTATGCATTCGAGCAGTTAGTGTTCTCCTGGCATCAGCCAATCCCAGATTCCTCCCTCGGACTGCCAGATGGTGAAGCGTGATTCATCACTCCAGAGAACGCGTTTCCACTGCTCCAGAGTCCAATTGCGGCGAGCTTTACACCCCTCCAGCCAAAACTTGGCATTGTGCATTGTGATCTTAGTTACAATTCTCGGCCATGGAAACGCATTTCATGAAGCCCGCTGACAAACAGTTCTTGTGCTGAAGTTGCTTCCAGAGGCAGTTTGGAACTCGGTGTTGAGTAACCGAGGACAGATGTTTTTTTAAGAGCTACTCACTTCCTGTTCCGTGAGCTTGTACGGCCTATCACTTCCCGGCTGAGCCGATTTTGCTACTAGGCATCTCCACTTCACAATAACAGCACTTACAGTTGTACCGGGGCATCTCTTAGCATGGCAGAAATTTGCCAAACTGACTTGACGGAAAGGTGACATCCTGTGATGGTGCCACGTCGAAAGTCACTGAGCTCTTCAAGTAAGGCCAATTCCACTGCTATTGTTTGTCTATGGAGATTGCATGGTTGTGTGCTCAATTTTGATACACGTGTTGCTAAAATAGCAGTCTCCACTAGTTTAAAGGGTTGTGTATATATGGTGTAGCAATCAGTCTATAAAATGACAAAGTTTTCACCTTCCTTATGACTAACTATAAGACACGTATTTGTATGTTTTGTGTCGTTGCATATTTTCTATATTTTCTATTTTCTATTGATTAAAACTTATTCCCCCCCCCCGTGAACCTCTGACAGGAGGCGGGTGGTGTGTAACAGCGGTCACAGGGAGGCAGGCGGGGTGTGTAACAGCTTGTTAACAGGCTGAGGAGCTGAGAAGGGGACAGTGGAGTGGGTGGAGGAAAGGGAGGGGGCCTGCTGGTACCAAACACTCTGTCAGAGAGTTAGGAATACATACAAATAAAAAAATCAAATCAAAAATAGAGGGAAAGTAGTACAGAGAGATGGGTGGATGGATGGATGAAGAGATGGATGGATGGATGAAGAGATGGATGAAGAGATGGACGGATAAAGAGATGGATGGATGGATAAAGAGATGGATGGATAAAGAGATGGATGGATGAAGAGATGGATGGATGGATGAAGAGATGGATGGATGAAGAGATGGATGGATGAAGAGATGGATGGATGAAGAGATGGATGGATGAAGAGATGGATGGATAAAGAGATGGACGGATGAAGAGATGGATGGATGAAGAGATGGATGGATGAAGAGATGGATGGATAAAGAGATGGACGGATAAAGAGATGGATGGATGAAGAGATGGATGGATGGATGAAGAGATGGATGGATAAAGAGATGGATGGATGAAGAGATGGATGGATGAAGAGATGGACGGATAAAGAGATGGATGGATAAAGAGATGGATGGATGAAGAGATGGACGGATAAAGAGATGGATGGATGAAGAGATGGATGGATGAAGAGATGGATGGATGAAGAGATGGATGGATAAAGAGATGGATGGATGAAGAGATGGATGGATAAAGAGATGGATGGATGAAGAGATGGATGGATGAAGAGATGGATGGATAAAGAGATGGATGGATAAAGAGATGGATGGATGGATGAAGAGATGGATGGATGAAGAGATGGATGGATGAAGAGATGGATGGATGAAGAGATGGATGGATAAAGAGATGGATGGATAAAGAGATGGATGGATGAAGAGATGGATGGATAAAGAGATGGATGGATATAGAGAAGGATGGATGACTCCATTACAGTAGCACTGATTAAGACAGTCATTTCACTGGGTGTGTGTGTGTGTGTGTGTGTGTGCGAGAGCAACAGTGATGGTTTAATGTCTAATGTGAGATTTTCTCATCACACTCCCCGTTGTGGGTGATTACTTTGGCCCATTAATCCCAGTTTGAGTGGTGTCCATCGCTAGCTTAGATCTCAAGACGGCTACCCATCAAGCATATACAGTTCTGAACTAAATACATGAATAAAAAGCAGATACACACCAAATACATTGTTTTTGAAGCTCCCAAAACATTGTTTAACTCCAGAATAAATAACAATGACTTTTGCAAATGCATAAGCCTATATTGTGGGAAAAGCAACCAGCATACTGACAAGTTAGAGTGGATAAACACACTCCGTTTTACTGAATGAACAGATATATACCGGCTATATCTGGCCTGTATCTAGACGTGTAGCAAGGCAGAATACCCTGTATCCCAAACGGCATCACGTTCCCTGTGTAGTGCACTACGTTGGATCATCGTCCATTGAGAAATAGGGTTCAATTTGGGATAATATTACCCTCTCTCTCTATATATATATATATATATATATATATAATCTCTATATATAGAGTTTGGAAGCCGTGGCAGAACTATCTGGGGTTCTGAAAGACCTTGCCTGCACGGTGCGCCCACCTGCTCAATGCGTCCACACCCATTCGTCACAATCTAAACTATTAATTTCTACAACCTCCATCTATAAATACACACTGCACCACTCTGTCCTTCTTCCTCAGCAGTCTGCCCACTCGGAGAGGAGGACAAGAGGAGAGGAGAGGAGAGAGGAGGAGAAGGAGAGGAGGAGAAGAGGAGAGGAGGAGAGGAGAGGAAGAGAGGAGAAGGAGAGGAGGAGAGGAGGAGAGGAGAAGGAGAGGAGAGGAGAAGAGGAGGAGAGGAGAAGAGGAGGAGAGGAGAAGGAGAGGAGGAGAGGAGGAGGAGAGGAGAGGAGAAGAGGAGGAGAGGAGAAGGAGAGGAGGAGAGGAGAAGAGGAGGAGAGGAGGAGGAGAGGAGAAGAGGAGGAGAGGAGAGGAGACGGAGAGGATAAGAGGAGAGGAGGAGAGGAGAGGAGAGGAGTGACTAAAGAGGGGAGGATACTAAAGTGATGTTAAGGGTTGTGTTTGGGTTGGATAATATAGTGATTTTAAGGGTTGTGTTTGGGTTGGATAATATAGTGATTTTAAGGGTTGTGTTTGGGTTGGATAATATAGTGATTTTATGGTGTTTGTGTTTGTGTTTGTCAGAGATGCTAAAATTTTAATGGATAGAGAGAAAGAAGGGATAGGAGAACGTTTCTCCGTAGGAACTTAAATGTATGCACGCACGCACGCACACACACACGCACGCACGCACGCACGCACGCACGCACGCACGCACGCACGCACGCACACACACACACACACACACAGCACACTTGGCTGTGGTATGTGGTGAACTCTAGATAGATTTCTGTAGCTCCACAGGGAAGTGCTTTGGAACAGATGGAACACCTCACACACACACACACACTTGGACTGCGGTGACAGTGATGTGTGTGTGTGTGTCCGTGCCCGTGTCCGTGTCCGTGCCCGTGTCCGTGCCCGTGTCCGTGCCCATGTCCGTGCCCGTGTCCGTGTCCGTGCCCATGCCCGTGTGTGTATGTGTGTGATACCACAGAATCCATCACTAAGACCAGCTAGACCCGTTGATATCCCCGCCTGTATGTCTCACAGGTTAGGATGAAGGCCTCTTTTAACACACCAGTGTGAGGGACACAGGAAGGGATGAAGGCCTCTTTTAACACTACAGTGTGAGGGACACAGGAAGGGATGAAGGCCTCTTTTAACACTACAGTGTGAGGGACACAGGAAGGGATGAAGGCCTCTTTTAACACACCAGTGTGAGGGACACAGGAAGGGATGAAGGCCTCTTTTAACACTACAGTGTGAGGGACACAGGAAGGGATGAAGGCCTCTTTTAACACACCAGTGTGAGGGACACAGGAAGGGATGAAGGCCTCTTTTAACACTACAGTGTGAGGGACACAGGAAGGGATGAAGGCCTCTTTTAACACTACAGTGTGAGGGACACAGGAAGGGATGAAGGCCTCTTTTAACACTACAGTGTGAGGGACACAGGAAGGGATGAAGGCCTCTTTTAACACTACAGTGTGAGGGACACAGGTTAGGATGAAGTCCTCTTTTAACACTACAGTGTGAGGGACACAGGAAGGGATGAAGGCCTCTTTTAACACACCAGTGTGAGGGACACAGGAAGGGATGAAGGCCGCTTTTAACACTACAGTGTGAGGGACACAGGAAGGGATGAAGGCCTCTTTTAACAGTACAGTGTGAGGGACACAGGGAGGGATGGAGGGAGTGGGAATGGTGTGGGTGGATGTGAGAGACAAAGGGTGAGGAAGGGAGAGCGAGATGAAGACAGGGATGGAGAGAAAGGAGGGCTTCAGGTAGGGAAAGGGAAAGGGAAAGGGAAATGGAAAGGGGGGTACCTAGTCAGTTGTCTAACTGAATAATTTGAACTGAAATGTGTCTACCGCATTCAACCCCTCTGAATCAGAGAGGTGAGGGGGGGGGGGGGGGGGGGGCTGCCTTAATCCACATCCTCTGAATCAGAGAGGTGAGGGGGGGGGGGGGGGGGTGCCTTAATCCACATCCTCTGAATCAGAGAGGTGAGGGGGGGGGGGGGGGGCTGCCTTAATCCACATCCTCTGAATCAGAGAGGTGAGGGGGGGGGGGGGGGCTGCCTTAATCCACATCCTCTGAATCAGAGAGGTGAGGGGGGGGGGGGGGGGGGGCTGCCTTAATCCACATCCACTGAATCAGAGAGGTGAGGGGGGGGGGGGGGGGGGGGGCTGCCTTAATCCACATCCACTGAATCAGAGAGGTGAGGGGGGGGGGGGGGGGGGGGCTGCCTTAATCCACATCCTCTGAATCAGAGAGGTGAGGGGGGGGGGGGGGGGGGCTGCCTTAATCCACATCCACTGAATCAGAGAGGTGAGGGGGGGGGGGGGGGTGCCTTAATCCACATCCTCTGAATCAGAGAGGTGAGGGGGGGGGGGGGGGGGGCTGCCTTAATCCACATCCTCTGAATCAGAGAGGTGAGGGGGGGGGGGGGGGCTGCCTTAATCCACATCCTCTGAATCAGAGAGGTGAGGGGGGGGGGGGGGGGCTGCCTTAATCCACATCCACTGAATCAGAGAGGTGAGGGGGGGGGGGGGGCAGCCTTAATCCACATCCTCTGAATCAGAGAGGTGAGGGGGGGGGGGGGGGGGGTGCCTTAATCCACATCCACTGAATCAGAGAGGTGAGGGGGGGGGGGGGGGGGGGGGGCTGCCTTAATCCACATCCTCTGAATCAGAGAGGTGAGGGGGGGGGGGGGGGGGGTGCCTTAATCCACATCCTCTGAATCAGAGAGGTGAGGGGGGGGGGGGGGGGGGTGCCTTAATCCACATCCTCTGAATCAGAGAGGTGAGGGGGGGGGGGGGGGGGTGCCTTAATCCACATCCTCTGAATCAGAGAGGTGAGGGGGGGGGGGGGGGGGGGGGCTGCCTTAATCCACATCCTCAGAATCAGAGAGGTGAGGGGGGGGGGGGGGGGGGGGGGGCTGCCTTAATCCACATCCTCTGAATCAGAGAGGTGAGGGGGGGGGGGGGGGCTGCCTTAATCCATATCCTCTGAATCAGAGAGGTGAGGGGGGGGGGGGGGGGGGGCTGCCTTAATCCACATCCACTGAATCAGAGAGGTGAGGGGGGGGGGGGGGGGGGGGGCTGCCTTAATCCACATCCACTGAATCAGAGAGGTGAGGGGGGGGGGGCTGCCTTAATCCACATCCACTGAATCAGAGAGGTGAGGGGGGGGGGGGGGGGGCAGCCTTAATCCACATCCTCTGAATCAGAGAGGTGAGGGGGGGGGGGGGGGGGGCTGCCTTAATCCACATCCTCTGAATCAGAGAGGTGAGGGGGGGGGGGGGGGCTGCCTTAATCCACATCCTCTGAATCAGAGAGGTGAGGGGGGGGGGGGGGGTGCCTTAATCCACATCCTCTGAATCAGAGAGGTGAGGGGGGGGGGGGGGGGGGGGGCTGCCTTAATCCACATCCACTGAATCAGAGAGGTGAGGGGGGGGGGGGGGGGGGGCTGCCTTAATCCACGTCCTCTGAATCAGAGAGGTGAGGGGGGGGGGGGGGGGTGCCTTAATCCACATCCTCTGAATCAGAGAGGTGAGGGGGGGGGGGGGGGCTGCCTTAATCCATATCCTCTGAATCAGAGAGGTGAGGGGGGGGGGGGGGGGGCTGCCTTAATCCACATCCTCTGAATCAGAGAGGTGAGGGGGGGGGGGAGGCTGCCTTAATCCACATCCTCTGAATCAGAGAGGTGAGGGGGGGGGGGGGGGGGGGGTGCCTTAATCCACATCCTCTGAATCAGAGAGGTGAGGGGGGGGGGGGGGGGGGGCTGCCTTAATCCATATCCTCTGAATCAGAGAGGTGAGGGGGGGGGGGGGGGGGGGGGCTGCCTTAATCCATATCCTCTGAATCAGAGAGGTGAGGGGGGGGGGGGGGGGGCTGCCTTAATCCACATCCTCTGAATCAGAGAGGTGAGGGGGGGGGGGGGGCTGCCTTAATCCACGTCCTCTGAATCAGAGAGGTGAGGGGGGGGGGGGGGGCTGCCTTAATCCACATCCTCTGAATCAGAGAGGTGAGGGGGGGGGGGGGGGGGGGGTGCCTTAATCCACATCCTCTGAATCAGAGAGGTGAGGGGGGGGGGGGGGGGGGGGCTGCCTTAATCCATATCCTCTGAATCAGAGAGGTGAGGGGGGGGGGGGGGGGGGGGCTGCCTTAATCCATATCCTCTGAATCAGAGAGGTGAGGGGGGGGGGGGGGGGGGCTGCCTTAATCCACATCCTCTGAATCAGAGAGGTGAGGGGGGGGGGGGGCTGCCTTAATCCACGTCCTCTGAATCAGAGAGGTGAGGGGGGGCTGCCTTAATCCACATCTATAGACTATTGAGGGGTATAGGTGTGATGTAGGTAGAGGTGATAGACTATAGACTATAGAGGGGTATAGGTGTGATGTAGGTAGAGGTTATAGACTATAGAGGGCTATAGGTGTGATGTAGGTAGAGGTGATAGACTATAGAGGGGTATAGGTGTGATGTAGGTAGAGGTGATAGACTATAGACTATAGAGGGGTATAGGTGTGATGTAGGTAGAGGTTATAGACTATAGAGGGGTATAGGTGTGATGTAGGTAGAGGTTATAGACTATAGAGGGATATAGGTGTGATGTAGGTAGAGGTTATAGACTATAGAGGGTTATAGATGTGATGTAGATAGAGGTTATAGACTATAGACTATAGAGGGTTATAGGTGTGATGTAGGTAGAGGTTATAGACTATAGAGGGTCATAGGTGTGATGTAGGTAGAGGTTATAGACTATAGAGGGTTATAGGTGTGATGTAGGTAGAGGTTATAGACTATAGAGGGTTATAGGTGTGATGTAGGTAGAGGTTATAGACCACAGGTGTCAAACTCATTCCACGGGGGGCCGAGTGTCTGCGGGTTTTCGCTCCTCCCTTGTACTTGATTGATGAATTAACATCACTAATTAGTTAGGAACTCCCCACACCTAGTTGTCTAGGGCTTTATTGAAAGGAAAAACCAAAAACCTGCAGACACTAGGCCCTCCGTGGAATGAGTTTGACACCCCTGTTATAGACTATAGACTATAGAGGGATATAGGTGTGATGTAGGTAGAGGTTATAGACTATAGAGGGTTATAGGTGTGATGTAGGTAGAGGTTATAGACTATAGACTATAGAGGGTTATAGGTGTGATGTAGGTAGAGGTGATAGACTATAGAGGGTTATAGGTGTGATGTAGGTAGAGGTTATAGACTATAGAGGGTTATAGGTGTGATGTAGGTAGAGGTTATAGACTATAGAGGGGTATAGATGTGATGTAGGTAGAGGTTATAGACTACAGAGGGTTATAGGTGTGATGTAGGTAGAGGTTATAGACTATAGACTATAGAGGGGTATAGGTGTGATGTAGGTAGAGGTTATAGACTATAGACTATAGAGGGTTATAGGTGTGATGTAGGTAGTGGTAATAGACTATAGAGGGTTATAGGTGTGATGTAGGTAGAGGTTATAGACTATAGACTATAGAGGGGTATAGGTGTGATGTAGGTAGAGGTTATAGACTATAGACTATAGAGGGTTATAGGTGTGATGTAGGTAGAGGTTATAGACTATAGACTATAGAGGGGTATAGGTGTGATGTAGGTAGAGGTTATAGACTATAGACTATAGAGGGTTATAGGTGTGATGTAGGTAGTGGTAATAGACTATAGAGGGTTATAGGTGTGATGTAGGTAGAGGTTATAGACTATAGACTATAGAGGGGTATAGGTGTGATGTAGGTAGAGGTTATAGACTATAGAGGGTTATAGGTGTGATGTAGGTAGAGGTTATAGACTATAGAGGGGTATAGGTGTGATGTAGGTAGAGGTTATAGACTATAGAGGGTTATAGGTGTGATGTAGGTAGAGGTTATAGACTATAGACTATAGAGGGGTATAGGTGTGATGTAGGTAGAGGTTATAGACTATAGAGGGATATAGGTGTGATGTAGGTAGAGGTTATAGACTATAGAGGGGTATAGGTGTGATGTAGGTAGAGGTTATAGACTATAGAGGGTTATAGGTGTGATGTAGGTAGAGGTTATAGACTATAGAGGGGTATAGGTGTGATGTAGGTAGAGGTTATAGACTATAGACTATAGAGGGGTATAGGTGTGATGTAGGTAGAGGTTATAGACTATAGAGGGGTATAGGTGTGATGTAGGTAGAGGTTATAGACTATAGACTATAGAGGGGTATAGGTGTGGTGTAGGTAGAGGTTATAGACTATAGAGGGGTATAGGTGTGATGTAGGTAGAGGTTATAGACTATAGAGGGCTATAGGTGTGATGTAGGTAGAGGTTATAGACTATAGAGGGATATAGGTGTGATGTAGGTAGAGGTTATAGACTATAGAGGGGTATAGGTGTGATGTAGGTAGAGGTTATAGACTATAGAGGGGTATAGGTGTGATGTAGGTAGAGGTTATAGACTATAGAGGGGTATAGGTGTGATGTAGGTAGAGGTTATAGACTATAGAGGGATATAGGTGTGATGTAGGTAGAGGTTATAGACTATAGAGGGGTATAGGTGTGATGTAGGTAGAGGTTATAGACTATAGACTATAGAGGGGTATAGGTGTGATGTAGGTAGAGGTTATAGACTATAGACTATAGAGGGGTATAGGTGTGATGTAGGTAGAGGTTATAGACTATAGACTATAGAGGGGTATAGGTGTGATGTAGGTAGAGGTTATAGACTATAGAGGGGTATAGGTGTGATGTAGGTAGAGGTTATAGACTATAGACTATAGAGGGGTATAGGTGTGATGTAGGTAGAGGTTATAGACTATAGACTATAGAGGGGTATAGGTGTGATGTAGGTAGAGGTTATAGACTATAGACTATAGAGGGTTATAGGTGTGATGTAGGTAGAGGTTATAGACTATAGAGGGTTATAGGTGTGATGTAGGTAGAGGTTATAGACTATAGAGGGATATAGGTGTGATGTAGGTAGAGGTTATAGACTATAGAGGGGTATAGGTGTGATGTAGGTAGAGGTTATAGACTATAGACTATAGAGGGGTATAGGTGTGATGTAGGTAGAGGTTATAGACTATAGACTATAGAGGGATATAGGTGTGATGTAGGTAGAGGTTATAGACTATAGACTATAGAGGGTTATAGGTGTGATGTAGGTAGTGGTAATAGACTATAGAGGGTTATAGGTGTGATGTAGGTAGAGGTTATAGACTATAGAGGGATATAGGTGTGATGTAGGTAGAGGTTATAGACTATAGAGGGTTATAGGTGTGATGTAGGTAGAGGTTATAGACTATAGAGGGGTATAGGTGTGATGTAGGTAGAGGTTATAGACTATAGAGGGGTATAGGTGTGATGTAGGTAGAGGTTATAGACTATAGACTATAGAGGGTTATAGGTGTGATGTAGGTAGAGGTTATAGACTATAGACTATAGAGGGATATAGGTGTGATGTAGGTAGAGGTTATAGACTATAGACTATAGAGGGGTATAGGTGTGGTGTAGGTAGAGGTTATAGACTATAGACTATAGAGGGGTATAGGTGTGATGTAGGTAGAGGTGATAGACTATAGACTATAGAGGGTTATAGGTGTGATGTAGGTAGAGGTTATAGACTATAGAGGGTTATAGGTGTGATGTAGGTAGAGGTTATAGACTATAGAGGGGTATAGGTGTGATGTAGGTAGAGGTTATAGACTATAGAGGGTTATAGGTGTGATGTAGGTAGAGGTTATAGACTATAGACTATAGAGGGGTATAGGTGTGATGTAGGTAGAGGTGATAGACTATAGACTATAGAGGGGTATAGGTGTGATGTAGGTAGAGGTTATAGACTATAGAGGGGTATAGGTGTGATGTAGGTAGAGGTTATAGACTATAGACTATAGAGGGTTATAGGTGTGATGTAGGTAGAGGTTATAGACTATAGAGGGTTATAGGTGTGATGTAGGTAGAGGTTATAGACTATAGAGGGGTATAGGTGTGATGTAGGTAGAGGTTATAGACTATAGAGGGGTATAGGTGTGATGTAGGTAGAGGTTATAGACTATAGACTATAGAGGGTTATAGGTGTGATGTAGGTAGAGGTTATAGACTATAGACTATAGAGGGTTATAGGTGTGATGTAGGTAGAGGTTATAGACTATAGACTATAGAGGGATATAGGTGTGATGTAGGTAGAGGTTATAGACTATAGAGGGTTATAGGTGTGATGTAGGTAGAGGTTATAGACTATAGAGGGTTATAGGTGTGATGTAGGTAGAGGTTATAGACTATAGAGGGCTATAGGTGTGATGTAGGTAGAGGTGATAGACTATAGAGGGTTATAGGTGTGATGTAGGTAGAGGTGATAGACTATAGACTATAGAGGGGTATAGGTGTGATGTAGGTAGAGGTTATAGACTATAGAGGGGTATAGGTGTGATGTAGGTAGAGGTTATAGACTATAGAGGGATATAGGTGTGATGTAGGTAGAGGTTATAGACTATAGAGGGTTATAGATGTGATGTAGATAGAGGTTATAGACTATAGACTATAGAGGGTTATAGGTGTGATGTAGGTAGAGGTTATAGACTATAGAGGGTCATAGGTGTGATGTAGGTAGAGGTTATAGACTATAGAGGGTTATAGGTGTGATGTAGGTAGAGGTTATAGACTATAGAGGGTTATAGGTGTGATGTAGGTAGAGGTTATAGACCACAGGTGTCAAACTCATTCCACGGGGGGCCGAGTGTCTGCGGGTTTTCGCTCCTCCCTTGTACTTGATTGATGAATTAACATCACTAATTAGTTAGGAACTCCCCACACCTAGTTGTCTAGGGCTTTATTGAAAGGAAAAACCAAAAACCTGCAGACACTAGGCCCTCCGTGGAATGAGTTTGACACCCCTGTTATAGACTATAGACTATAGAGGGATATAGGTGTGATGTAGGTAGAGGTTATAGACTATAGAGGGTTATAGGTGTGATGTAGGTAGAGGTTATAGACTATAGACTATAGAGGGTTATAGGTGTGATGTAGGTAGAGGTGATAGACTATAGAGGGTTATAGGTGTGATGTAGGTAGAGGTTATAGACTATAGAGGGTTATAGGTGTGATGTAGGTAGAGGTTATAGACTATAGAGGGGTATAGATGTGATGTAGGTAGAGGTTATAGACTACAGAGGGTTATAGGTGTGATGTAGGTAGAGGTTATAGACTATAGACTATAGAGGGGTATAGGTGTGATGTAGGTAGAGGTTATAGACTATAGACTATAGAGGGTTATAGGTGTGATGTAGGTAGTGGTAATAGACTATAGAGGGTTATAGGTGTGATGTAGGTAGAGGTTATAGACTATAGACTATAGAGGGGTATAGGTGTGATGTAGGTAGAGGTTATAGACTATAGACTATAGAGGGTTATAGGTGTGATGTAGGTAGAGGTTATAGACTATAGACTATAGAGGGGTATAGGTGTGATGTAGGTAGAGGTTATAGACTATAGACTATAGAGGGTTATAGGTGTGATGTAGGTAGTGGTAATAGACTATAGAGGGTTATAGGTGTGATGTAGGTAGAGGTTATAGACTATAGACTATAGAGGGGTATAGGTGTGATGTAGGTAGAGGTTATAGACTATAGAGGGTTATAGGTGTGATGTAGGTAGAGGTTATAGACTATAGAGGGGTATAGGTGTGATGTAGGTAGAGGTTATAGACTATAGAGGGTTATAGGTGTGATGTAGGTAGAGGTTATAGACTATAGACTATAGAGGGGTATAGGTGTGATGTAGGTAGAGGTTATAGACTATAGAGGGATATAGGTGTGATGTAGGTAGAGGTTATAGACTATAGAGGGGTATAGGTGTGATGTAGGTAGAGGTTATAGACTATAGAGGGTTATAGGTGTGATGTAGGTAGAGGTTATAGACTATAGAGGGGTATAGGTGTGATGTAGGTAGAGGTTATAGACTATAGACTATAGAGGGGTATAGGTGTGATGTAGGTAGAGGTTATAGACTATAGAGGGGTATAGGTGTGATGTAGGTAGAGGTTATAGACTATAGACTATAGAGGGGTATAGGTGTGGTGTAGGTAGAGGTTATAGACTATAGAGGGGTATAGGTGTGATGTAGGTAGAGGTTATAGACTATAGAGGGCTATAGGTGTGATGTAGGTAGAGGTTATAGACTATAGAGGGATATAGGTGTGATGTAGGTAGAGGTTATAGACTATAGAGGGGTATAGGTGTGATGTAGGTAGAGGTTATAGACTATAGAGGGGTATAGGTGTGATGTAGGTAGAGGTTATAGACTATAGAGGGGTATAGGTGTGATGTAGGTAGAGGTTATAGACTATAGAGGGATATAGGTGTGATGTAGGTAGAGGTTATAGACTATAGAGGGGTATAGGTGTGATGTAGGTAGAGGTTATAGACTATAGACTATAGAGGGGTATAGGTGTGATGTAGGTAGAGGTTATAGACTATAGACTATAGAGGGGTATAGGTGTGATGTAGGTAGAGGTTATAGACTATAGACTATAGAGGGGTATAGGTGTGATGTAGGTAGAGGTTATAGACTATAGAGGGGTATAGGTGTGATGTAGGTAGAGGTTATAGACTATAGACTATAGAGGGGTATAGGTGTGATGTAGGTAGAGGTTATAGACTATAGACTATAGAGGGGTATAGGTGTGATGTAGGTAGAGGTTATAGACTATAGACTATAGAGGGTTATAGGTGTGATGTAGGTAGAGGTTATAGACTATAGAGGGTTATAGGTGTGATGTAGGTAGAGGTTATAGACTATAGAGGGATATAGGTGTGATGTAGGTAGAGGTTATAGACTATAGAGGGGTATAGGTGTGATGTAGGTAGAGGTTATAGACTATAGACTATAGAGGGGTATAGGTGTGATGTAGGTAGAGGTTATAGACTATAGACTATAGAGGGATATAGGTGTGATGTAGGTAGAGGTTATAGACTATAGACTATAGAGGGTTATAGGTGTGATGTAGGTAGTGGTAATAGACTATAGAGGGTTATAGGTGTGATGTAGGTAGAGGTTATAGACTATAGAGGGATATAGGTGTGATGTAGGTAGAGGTTATAGACTATAGAGGGTTATAGGTGTGATGTAGGTAGAGGTTATAGACTATAGAGGGGTATAGGTGTGATGTAGGTAGAGGTTATAGACTATAGAGGGGTATAGGTGTGATGTAGGTAGAGGTTATAGACTATAGACTATAGAGGGTTATAGGTGTGATGTAGGTAGAGGTTATAGACTATAGACTATAGAGGGATATAGGTGTGATGTAGGTAGAGGTTATAGACTATAGACTATAGAGGGGTATAGGTGTGGTGTAGGTAGAGGTTATAGACTATAGACTATAGAGGGGTATAGGTGTGATGTAGGTAGAGGTGATAGACTATAGACTATAGAGGGTTATAGGTGTGATGTAGGTAGAGGTTATAGACTATAGAGGGTTATAGGTGTGATGTAGGTAGAGGTTATAGACTATAGAGGGGTATAGGTGTGATGTAGGTAGAGGTTATAGACTATAGAGGGTTATAGGTGTGATGTAGGTAGAGGTTATAGACTATAGACTATAGAGGGGTATAGGTGTGATGTAGGTAGAGGTGATAGACTATAGACTATAGAGGGGTATAGGTGTGATGTAGGTAGAGGTTATAGACTATAGAGGGGTATAGGTGTGATGTAGGTAGAGGTTATAGACTATAGACTATAGAGGGTTATAGGTGTGATGTAGGTAGAGGTTATAGACTATAGAGGGTTATAGGTGTGATGTAGGTAGAGGTTATAGACTATAGAGGGGTATAGGTGTGATGTAGGTAGAGGTTATAGACTATAGAGGGGTATAGGTGTGATGTAGGTAGAGGTTATAGACTATAGACTATAGAGGGTTATAGGTGTGATGTAGGTAGAGGTTATAGACTATAGACTATAGAGGGTTATAGGTGTGATGTAGGTAGAGGTTATAGACTATAGACTATAGAGGGATATAGGTGTGATGTAGGTAGAGGTTATAGACTATAGAGGGTTATAGGTGTGATGTAGGTAGAGGTTATAGACTATAGAGGGTTATAGGTGTGATGTAGGTAGAGGTGATAGACTATAGAGGGGTATAGGTGTGATGTAGGTAGAGGTGATAGACTATAGAGGGTTATAGGTGTGATGTAGGTAGAGGTTATAGACTATAGAGGGGTATAGGTGTGATGTAGGTAGAGGTTATAGACTATAGAGGGGTATAGGTGTGATGTAGGTAGAGGTTATAGACTATAGAGGGTTATAGGTGTGATGTAGGTAGAGGTTATAGACTATAGAGGGGTATAGGTGTGATGTAGGTAGAGGTTATAGACTATAGACACGCTGGTTGTCTGTGCTTTATGTCTGCTACTCTCACCTCCAGCCTTGGGAGAAGGAGAGGGAGTTGATTTCAGCATCTCTCAGCCTCTCTAAGTAGAAGTGATGAGACTTCCCAGACATTGTCCGGTGGATGCTTGCCGAACAGTGCAGGGGGCATTGATTCAATTGCTGCTTGACAAAGCAGAAAGTGCTTATTGAGCTAATGCGGTTGTGTGTTAGAATCGATCTCGCAATGTCACTTCCAAACGCGCCAACGAGCGAAAAAGAGAGAGTGAGGGATGAAAGAGAGGGGGAAAGAGAGGGAGAGACAGGGAAAGAGAGGAATAGAGTCATGGAGAGGCAGGGAGAGAGAGGAATATAGAGAGAGAGGGGGAGAGAGAGGGAGAGAGAGAGGGAGAGAGAGAGGGAGAGAGAGAGACAGAGAGAGAGAGAGGGTGAGAGAGAGAGAGAGACATGGAGAGAGGAAGAGCGAGGAACAGAGAGAGAGATCAGCAAATATACAGTTGAAGTTGGAAGTTTACCTCCACTTAGGTTGGAGTCATTAAAACTTCTACTTGGTACTCATCCCGGATCCGGGAGCACCCTCATCAGTAAAAAAGCTGACTAGCATAGCCTAGCATAGCGCCACAAGTAAATACTAGCATCTAAATATCATGAAATCACAAGTCCAAGACACCAGATGAAAGATACACATCTTGTGAATCCAGCCATCATTTCTGATTTTTAAAATGTTTTACAGGGAAGACACAATATGTATTTCTATTAGCTAACCACGATAGCAAAAGACCCAACTTTTTTTTCCCACCATTTTTTTCCTGCATAGGTGGCAATCACAAATTCCACTAAATAAAGATATGAATAGTCACTAACCAAGAAACAACTTCATCAGATGACAGTCTGATAACATATTTATTGTATAGCATATGTTTTGTTAGAAAAATGTGCATATTTCAGGTATAAATCATCGTTTTACATTGCAGCCACCATTGCAGCCACCATCACAAAATCTCACGAAAGCAGCAAGAATAACTACAGAGACCAACGTGAATTACTTAAATACTCATCATAAAACATTTATGAAAGATACACAGTGTACAGCAAATGAAAAACAAACATCTTGTGAATCCAGCCAATATTTCAGATTTTTTAAGTGTTTTTCAGCGAAAACACAATATAGCATTATATTAGCTTACTACAATAGCCTATCACACAGCCCCATTCATTCAACATAACGTTAGCGATAGCAAATAAACCAGCAAAAGATATAATTTTTTTCACTAACCTACTCAAACTCCATCAGATGACAGTCCTATAACATCATATTACACAATACATATATGGTTTGATCGAAAAAATGCATATTTAGCGGCACAAATCGTTGTTATACAATGAGAATAGTAGCCAAACTGCAAACAAAATGTTGGGAGAAATGTTGGGAGAGGCAGCTAATCTAATCAATAACTAATCATAAACTTGACTAAAAAATACGGGTTGGACAGCAAATTAAAGATACATTAGTTCTTAATGCAACCGCTGTGTTAGATTTTTAAAATTAACGTTACTACGACATACAGCGTGCGTTAAAGCGAGACCGCGCCGAAATTAATGGCGGAATAATAGTTTAACATTTTCAACACATATACGAATTAACATCATAAATAGTTCTTACTATTTGATGAGCTTCCATCAGAATGTTGGACAAGGTGTCCTTTGTCGGGAAGAATCGTTGTTTGGATTTAGAACGTTCATTTTCCCTCTTGAATTAGCAAGCGCACTAGCCAAGTGGCTCGAAGCTCTCCATGTCAAAAAAACGGAAGAGAACGGAACACGGCAAAACTCCCGAAAAAGTTCAATAATCTGATGAAACTATATTGAAAAAACATACTTTACGATGATATGGTCACATGTATCAAATAAAATCAAAGCCGGAGATATTAGTCGCCTATAACGGCAGCTAAACAGAAGGCAAATCCAAGTCCCCTTTCGCGTCCTCCAGAAAACAGGAAATGGGCGGACACGTCATACAAAGAGCTTGTATTCCACTTCAGACCAAGATAAACACTACATTTATTCTCTCAACGCCTCTTGACATCCAGGGGAAGGTGTATGAAGTGCATGTATACTAATACGTATCATGCCCATTTATAGGCAGGAAGTAGAACAGAGTCTCGATTGCAGACTTTCCACTTCCTGGTCAGGAAGTTTGTGCCAAATGAGTTCTGTTTGACTCACAGATATAATTGAAACGGTTTTAGAAACTAGAGAGTGTTTTCTATCCAATAGTAATAATAATATGCATATTGTACGAGCAAGAATTGAGTACGAGGCCGTTTTAAATGGGCACCTTTTATCAGAGCTACTCAATACTGCCCCTGCAGCCATAAAAAGTTAACACGTATATCGAATAAAATCAGAGCCCGATATATCTAACGCCTATAACAACAGCTTTTCAGGACGCAATCCTGAGGTCTGTCTCGCGTCATGACGAACGTAGAAAAGACTGCACACCTGGTTCCAAGAGCTCTTGTTCGGCCTCAGATCTACCTAGACACCCCATTCCAATTCTCACTGCTTACTGACATGTAGGGGAAGGCGTATGCAGTGCATGTAGACCCATAGATTACATGCAAATTAATAAACTGACCCTGGCACAGAGCCCCCGATTTCAGATTTCTCACTTCCTGACAAGAAGTTTGCTGCAAAATGAGTTCTGTTTTACTCACAGATATAATTCAAACGGTTTTAGAAACTAGAGAGTGTTTTCTATCCAATAGTAATAATAATATGCATATTGTACGAGCAGGAATTGAGTACGAGGCAGTTTAACCTCTAACGCCTCACAAACCCGGATCCGGGATCCCCCCCATCACAAAAGCTGACTAGCATAGCCTAGCCTAAAGTTACAGGGATATCATAAAATAAAATGTTCATGAAATCACAAGTCCAAGATACCAAATGAAAGATACAGATCTTGTGATTCAAGCCATCATCTCTGATTTGTAAAATGTTTTACAGGGAAGACACTATGTAAATCTATTAGCTAACCACGTTAGCAAAAGACACCACTTTTTTTACTCCACCATTTTTTTTACTGCATCAGTAGCTATCACAAATTCGACCAAATAAAGATCTAAATAGCCACTAACCAAGAAACAAACCTCATCAGATGACAGTCTGATAACATATTTATTGTATAGCATAGGTTTTGTTAGAAAAATGTGCATATTTCAGGTAGAAATCATAGTTTACAATTGCAGCCCCCATTACAACTATCACTAAAATGACTAGAATAACTACAGAGACCATCGTGTATTAGCTAGTTACTCATCATAAAACATTTCTTAAAAATACACCGCGTACAGCAGATGAAAGACACAGATCATGTGAATATAGACAATATGTAAGATTTTCTAAGTGTTTTACAGCGAAAACACAATATAGCGTTATCTTAGCTTACTACAAGTCAGTCACACAGCAGCATTGATTCAAGCCAAAAATAGCAATAACGTTATAAACCACCAAACGCTATTAATTTTTTCACTAACCTTCACACAATTCTTCAGATGACAGTCCTGTAACATCATATTACACAATGCATATAGTTTGTTAGAAAATGTGCATATTTAGCCGCACAATTCGTGGTTACACAACGTGTTTAGTGGGCAAAAAATCAAGGAATCTGTCCGGCGCCATTTTGGAAAGGCACCTAATCTTATCGAAAACTATTCATAAACTTGACTAAAAAAATACAGGTTGGACAGCAATTGAAAGACAAATTAGTTCTTAATGCAACTGCTGAAGTACATTTTTAAAATTAACCTTACTGCACATTACTGGGTACAATACAGGGTGCGATAGCGCAACGCTACATGGAAAATAATGGCGTCTAATACATTTTACTTTTTCAACAGAACAACGTTTTATCAGCATAAATAGTACTTACTATTAGCTGAACTCCCATCAGAATCTTGGGAAAGGTGTCCGTTGGCCAAAAGAATCGTTGCTGGGTTGGAGAATGTTTCCCTCGACGTTGCAATTAGCAGTACAGAATGGCATTCGAGAGAGAGACACCCACGTTTCTACAGCGCCATGGAAATAAATACCTGAAAATTGCAATATACTGACCTAAACTGGTATAATTCGGTTCAAAATAACAAGATTATGATGTCTTTAAAGCCTATAGCGAATAAAAACAGAGCCAGATACTTCTAGGAGCTAAAACCAGACGTTCTAAAAAGACATGCCAAGACCCTCTTTGCGTCAGCGCGAGGTCCCAAAAGGTCGGACACCTCGGTTCCAATCAATTAAAAAACTTTGGGAACTACGTAGAGACGTCATTTCAACTCTCCCTATTCGCTAATAGCCAGGGGAAGGCGTATGCAGTGCATCTCAACCAATAGAAGACAGGCAAAGTTAAAGACAGGTCTCAAAGCAGATGATAAAATTTCCCATTCTCACACAGACATAGGAAAAGTGCTCAAATTCGAGTTCTGTTTCACTTACAGACATAATTCCAACGGTTTTAGAAACTAGAGAGTGTTTTCTATCCAATAGTAAGAATAATATGCATATTGTACGAGCAAGAATTGAGTAGGAGGCCGTTTATATTGGATACACATTTGTGCTATGTCGAAATAGCACCCCCCCTAGTGGCAAGAAGTTAATTTGTGAACGAATTTTTACAAAGTGAAAACAGCACCCCCTATTGAGAAAAGGTTTTAAGCTCATTTTTCAAGCACCACACATTTCTTGTTAACAAAATATAGTTTTGGCAAGTCGGTTAGTACATCTACTTTGTGCATGACACAAGTCATTTTCACAACAATTGTTTACAGACAGATTATTTAAGTTATAATTCACTGTATCACAATTCCAGTGGGACAGAAGTTTACATGCACTAAGTTGACTGTGCCTTTAAACAGCTTGGAACGTTCCAGAAAATTATGTCATGGCATTAGAATCCTCTGATAGGCTAATTGACATAATTTGGGTCAATTGGAGGTGTACCTGTGGATGTATTTTAAGGCCTACCTTCAAACTCAGTGCCTCTTTGCTTGACGTCATGGGAAAATCAAAAGAAATCAGCCAAGACCTCAGAAAAAAAATTGTAGACCTCCACAAGTCTGGTCCATCCTTGGGAGCAATTTCCAAACGCCTGAAGGTACCACGTTTATCTGTACAAACAATAGTACGCACGTATAAACACCATGGGACCACGCAGCCGTCATACCGCTCAGGAAGGAGACGCGTTCTGTCTCCTCGAGATGAACTTACTTTGGTGGGAAAAGCACAAAATCAATCCCAGAACAACAGCAAAGGACCTTGTGAAGATGCTGGAGGAAACAGGTACAAAAGTATCAATATCAAGTCCTATATTGACATAACCTGAAAGACCAATCAGAAAGGAAGAAGCCACTGTTCCAAAACCGCCGTACAAAGCCAGAATACAGTTTGCAACTGCACATGGGGACTAAGATGCAACTTTTTGGAGAAATGTCCTCTGGTCTGATGAAACAAAAATAGAACTGTTTGGCCATAATGACCATCGTTATGTTTGGAGGAAAAAGGGGGAGGCTTGCAAGCTGAAGAACACCATCCCAACCGTGAAGCACAGGGGTGGCAGCATCATGTTGTGGGGGTGCTTTGCTGCATGAGGGACTGGTGCACTTCACAAAATAGATGGCATCATGAGGAGGAAAATGATGTGAATATATTGAAGCAACATCTCAAGACATCAGTCAGGAAGTTAAAGCTTGGTCACAAATGGGTCTTCCAAATGGACAATGACCCCAAGCATCGTCCCAAGTTATGGCAAAATGGCTTAAGGACAACAAAGTCAAGGTATTGGAGTGGCCATCACAAAGCCTTGATCTCAAGCCTATTGAAAATGTGTGGGCAGAACTGAAAAAGTGTGTGCGAGCAAGGAGGCCTACAAACCTGATTCAGTTACTCCAGCTCTGTCAGGAGGAATGGGCCAAAATTCACCCAACTTTTTTGTGGGAAACTTGTGGAAAGCTACACGAAACGTTTGACCCAAGTTAAACAATTTAAAGGCAATGCTACCAAATACTAATTGAGTGTATGTTAACTTCTGACCCACTGGGAATGTGATGAAAGAAATAAAATTAAAATTAAATAAATAAATCCTTCTCTCTACTATTATTCTGACTTTTCACATTCTTCAAATAAAGTGGTGATCCTAACTGACCTAAAACAGGGAATTTTTACTAGGATTAAATGTCAGGAATTGTGGAAAACTGAGTTTAAATGTATTTGGCTAATGTGTATGTAATTTCCCGACTTCAACTGTATATATACATATATATACACACTACCGTTCAAAGTTTGGGGTAACTTAGAAATGTTCTTTAAAAAAAAAAAAGTAAAACACATTTTTTTGTCCTTTAAAATAACATCAAATTAATCAGATATACAGTGTAGACATTGTTAATGTTGTAAATGACTATTGTACCTGGAAACGGCAGATTTTTTATGGAATATCTACATAGGCGTACAGAGGCCCATTATCAGCAACCATCACTCCTGTGTTCCAACGGCACGTTGTGTTAGCTAATCCAAGTTTATAATTTTAAAAGGCTAATTGATCATTAAAAAACCCTTTTGCAATTATGTTAGCACAGCTGAAAACTGTTGTTCTGATTAAATAAGCAATTAAACTGGCCTTCTTTAGACTAGTTGAGTATCTGGAGCATCAGCATTTGTGGGTTTGATTACAGGCTGAAAATGGCCAGAAACAAATAACTTTCTTCTGAAACTCGTCAGTCTATTCTTGTTCTGAGAAGAGAAGGCGTTTCCATGTGAGAAATTGCCAAGAAACTGAAGATCTCATACAACGCTGTGTACTACTCCCTTCACAGAACAGCACAAACTGGCTCTAACCAGAATAGAAAGAGGAGTGGGAGGCCCCGGTGCACAACTGAGCAAGAGGAGAAGTACATTAGAGTGTCTAGTTTGAGAAACAGACGCCTCACAAGTCCTCAACTGGCAGCTTCATTAAATA
>NC_074686.1:41226741-41234241 GCF_029448725.1 Salvelinus fontinalis | reverse complement strand
CACACACACACACACACACACACACACACACACACACACACACACACACACACACACACACACACACACACACACACACACACACACACACACACACACACACACACACACACACACACACACACACACACACACACACACACACACCATCTCTGTCTGCACCTGTGGTTTGTGTCAGTGTGCATGCTGACCAGAGCGCTGTGACACAGAGACATCTGTGACCAGGCCGGGACTCAGGAAGCCCACGTGCAGACACACATGGCGTGTGTGTGTGTGTGTGTGTGTGTGTGTGTGTCTGTGTGTCTGTGTGTATTTGTGTGGGTTAGAGAGAGAGACAGAGAGATCACATACGGATGGGCACAGAGAGACACAACAGGACCTCTCTTCACCTCCATCCCCTCTATATTCCCTTCCGCTCTCTATTCCTCTTTCCCTCTCTCTATTCCTCTTTCTCTCTCTATTCCTCTTTCCCTCTCTCTATTCCTCTTCCTCTCTATATTCCCTTCCGCTCTCTATTCCTCTTTCCCTCTCTCTATTCCTCTTTCTCTCTCTATTCCTCTTTCCCTCTCTCTATTCCTCTTTCTCTCTCTATTCCTCTTTCCCTCTCTCTATTCCTCTTTCCCTCTCTATTCCTCTTCCTCTCTCTCTATTCCTCTTTCCCTCTCTCTATTCCTCTTCCTCTCTCTCTATTCCTCTTCCTCTCTCTATTCCTCTTCCTCTCTCTCTATTCCTCTTTCCCTCTCTATTCCTCTTTCCCTCTCTATTCCTCTTTCCCTCTCTATTCCTCTTTCCCTCTCTATTCCTCTTTCCCTCTCTATTCCTCTTCCTCTCTCTATTCCTCTTCCTCTCTCTATTCCTCTTTCCCTCTCTATTCCTCTTTCCCTCTCTCTATTCCTCTTTCTCTCTCACTTTTCCACTTTACCTCTCTCTATCTCAGCTACAGTCTTCTACTTCAGCTACTTTCTTCCCTCTCGCATTACCCCCCCCCTACTGCTTCTATCAGCACCTCCCCCCCCCCTCCCCCCCTCCCCCCCCCTCCCCCCCTCCCTTAACCGCTCTGTCCCCCCCGCCCATGTTCTGCACGGCAGAAACAAAGCGTCCCGGGCAGCCAGGATATCATAAATATGTCACTTCCTCCTGAGAAATTACACGTTTTAGAAACGGGCAATTTCCACGGCGATTAATTGAGGACTCTCGCTGCGGCGGCGCCACATAAAAGCTGGCGAACACGCCTGAATGCTTTCTCACAAACGTATTGTTAATGTTCCTCCAATTACCTAGCCTGTGCATACGTTTGAGAGCACAGCCGTACACCAACAAAACTAGGCCATAGCTTGGCAGTTGGGACTGTTTGGGATGGTGGGGGTGTGTATTCTGTTGGATCAGATCAACTCTCAGTTAGCAGTTCTCTATCTTTATCTATCAGTGCTCTCCTCTCTCGTCTCTCCTCCTCTTTCCTCTCTCCTCTCTTCTCTCCTTTCTCCTCTCCTCACTCCTCTCTCCTCACTCCTATCTCCTCTCCTCACTCCTCTCTCCTCATCTCCTATCTCCTCTCCTCTCTCCTCCATCATCACTCCTATCTCCTCTCCTCTCTCCTCCATCATCACTCCTCTCTCCTCTCCTCTCTCCTCCATCATCACTCCTATCTCCTCTCCTCTCCTCCATCATCACTCCTATCTCCTCTCCTCTCTCCTCATCTCCTCTCTCCTCTCCTCTCTCCTCCATCCTGAGGATAACAGCGGATGATAATGCCACTCCTATTTGCCATATCTTCAGTTTAAGCCGCCTAGAGAGTGTGTGCCCTCAGGCCTGGAGGGAAGCAAAAGTCATTCCGCTACCTAAGAATAGCAGCCTGTTGCCAACCCCCTTAGTAAAGTTTTGGAAATGGTATTTGACCAGATAGAATGCTATTTTGCAGTAAACAAATTGACAACAGTCTGTGACTTTGAGTAAAGCCAGTGTGTCTATGTATGTGGATGACTCAACACTATACACGTCAGTTACTACAGCGACTGAAATGACTGCAACACTATACACGTCAGTTACTACAGCGACTGAAAGGACTGCAACACTATACATGTCAGTTACTACAGCGACTGAAATGACTGCAACACTATACATGTCAGTTACTACAGCGACTGAAATGACTGCAACACTATACATGTCAGTTACTACAGCGACTGAAATGACTGCAACACTATACATGTCAGTTTCTACAGCGACTGAAATGACTGCAACACTATACATGTCAGTTTCTACAGCGACTGAAATGACTGCAACACTATACATGTCAGTTACTACAGCGACTGAAATGACTGCAACACTATACATGTCAGTTACTACAGCGACTGAAATGACTGCAACACTCAACAAAGAGCTGCAGTTAGTTTCAGAGTGGTTGACAAGGAATAAGTTAGCCCTAAATATTTCAAAAACGAACATCATTGCATTTGGGGCAAGTAATTCACAAAACCCTAAACCTCAACTAAATATTGTAATAAATAAAGTGGAAATTGAGCAAGTTGAGGTAACTAAACTGCTTGGAGTAACCCTGGATTGTAAACTGTCATGGTCAAAACATGCTGATACAACAGTAGCTAAGATGGGGAGAAGTCTGTCCATAATAAAGCCTTGATCTGCCTTCTTAACAACACTATCAACAAGGCAGGTCCTACAGGCCCTAGTTTTGTCACACCTGGACTACTGTTTAGTCGTGTGGTCAGTTGCTACAAAGATAGACTTAGGACAATTACATTTGGTTCAGAGCCGAACAGCATGGCTGGCCCTTGAATGTACATGGGGGGGGGGTTAACATTAATGATATGGATGTCTACTGACCACATGACTGCTTGTATGAAAGATATTGAATGTACTGATTGAACTACACAGACACCATACGAGGTTGGTGTCCCCTGGGCTGATGGTAATGACTACAGTGGATTGGAATGGTATCAAACGCAAAAAAACTAATTATTTACATGTGTTTGATGCTGTTCCATTCGCTCCGTTGGTGGTATTTTACATTTTGTATTGTAGATATGCCGTAATGTTACATGATATACTGTTTTATATTTTGTTTAATGTGTAATGTACCGATCTTAATGTCTTTGGACCACTGGAAGAGTAGCTGCTGCTTTGGCAGGAACTAATGGAGATCCATAATAAATACAAATACAAATCCTCTTTCCTCTCTCCTCTCCTCCATCCTCTCTCCTCTCCTACATCCTCTCTCCTCCATCCTCTCTCCTCTCCTACATCTTCTCTCCTCTCATCTCTCTCTCATCTCTCCTCCATCCTTTCTCCTCTCCTACATCCTCTCTCCTCTCATTTCTCTTCCATCCTTTCTCCTCCCCTATATCCTCTCTTCTCTCTTGTCCCATACCTCCTCTCTCCTCTCTCTCTCAATTCAATTAATATCATAGGGCTTTATTGGCATGGTGAACACATGTTTAACTTGCCACAGCAAGTCAAAAAGAGAGAAAATTTATGTGGGAAATAAATTATAAAAAATCTAACATTACAAAAGCATTTTTACATAATAGAGACATTTCCAATGTTATATGATTGGTAATGTATAGTGATGTAACAACTGTACAACTACCGCAAGGAGGTGAGGTGTCAGGAAAATAACAATGACAACCAAACCGTGCCTGTCTTCTCTTGAGAGCCAGGTCTGCCTATGGAGGCATTTCTCAATAGCAAGGCTATGCTCACTGTGTCTGTACATAGTCAAAGCTTTCCTTAAGTTTGGGTCAGTCACAGTGGTCAGGTATTCTGCCACTGTGTACTCTCTGTTTAGGGCCAAATAGCATTCTAGTTTGCTCTGTTTTTATGGTAATTCTTACCAATGTGTCAAGTAATTATCTTTTTGTTTTCTCATGATTCGGTTGGGTCTAATTGTGTGGCTGTCCTGGGATTCAGTTTGTGTAATTGAGCAGAGTCCCTTTAGCAGATGGCAGAAGGGACTTTTCTCCAGGGTCATCTCTCTGGAGGCGAGGGCTTTGTTATGGACATTTTGTAATGGAAGATTTGAGAAACGCTTGTTTTTTAAAAATGTTGGTGCTGTTTTTCTGGATTTTGATAATTTTTTGATAATTAGCAAGATTTGTCCTAATTCTGCATGCATTGTTTGGGGTTTAAAGTTTGTACAGAGTCTGACATTTGTGAATTCTCACTCCTACCCCCTCTCTCTTCTGTCTCCCTCGCTCCTCTCTGTATATTTTTTGAGAGGCTGGTGTGTGTGTGTGTGTGTGTGTATTGTACTGTGGTTTGCGCTGCCTCACGGTTTGGTTGTCATGACACCCAAGGAAAGAAGACTTGGATGTCGGTCTGCTGGAGATAAACCGACCAGACAGACTTGAACTTTGCACCGTTCAATCTCTCAGAAGGGACAGTTCTACAGATTCTATATTTTTATTTGAACCTTGATTTAAATGTTGTTTATCTGGGTAATGTTGGAGGACCTGAGCCCTAGGACCATGCCTCAGGACTACCTGGCCTGATGACTCCTTTCTGTCCCCAGTCCACCTGGCCGTGCTGCTGCTCCAGTATCAACTGTTCTGCCTGCGGCTATGGAACCCTGACCTGTTCACCGGACGTGCTACCTGTCCCAGACCTGCTGTTTCAACTCTCTAGAGACAGCAGGAGCGGTAGAGATACTCTGAATGGGGAATGCAGTCAGAGGCAATAAAGGTGCTGCAGATGACAGTCCTCCCAGTTCTCTCTTTGCTGCAGCCATGAGGGCACGTTTCTGTACCCAACAGGTCGTAGATCAGATTTATTCAGATGTCCAGGAGAAACAAGAGAACAATGATTTAGAAGAAGTGGAGGAGGTATCTGAAGAAGAAGATGGGGAAGAATACAACCCAGAGCACGATGCATCATCTTCAGATGAAGAAGAAATCCACACAAGCTGAAAGAGAGACATTTTAGTCAAAGAACAGCTAAATAACATGGTCCTTGTCACCACATGACAACCAAGGCAGGATGTCCTGTCCCAGACCTGCTGTTTTCAACTCTCTAGAGACCACAGGAGCGGTAGAGATACTGTTAATGATCGGCTATGAAAAGCCAACTGACATTTACTCCTGAGGTGCTGACCTGTTACACCCTCGACAACTACTGTGATTATTATTATTTGACCATGCTGGTCATCTATGAACATTTGAACATCTTGGACATGTTCTGTTATAATCTCCACGCGGCTCAGCCAGAAGAGGACTGGCCACCCCTCATAGCCTGGTTCCTCTCTAGGTTTCTTCCTAGGTTCTGGCCTTTCTAGGGAGTTTTTCCTAGCCACCGTGCTTCTACACCTGCATTGCTTGCTGTTTGGGGTTTAAGGCTGGGTTTCTGTACAGCACTTTGAGATATCAGCTGATGTACGAAGGGCTATATAAATACATTTGATTGAAATTTGATTGATGTTTTTTCTCACCTGAATGATCTGAATCTAGGATTGCAGGGACTCTCCACAACTATATTCAATGTGCGGGACAAAATTGAGGCTATGATTAAGAAGTTGGAGCTCTTCTCTGTCTGCAATAACAAGGACAACACAAAGGTCTTTCCATCGTTGTATTTTTGTGTGCAAATGAACTCAAGCCTACGGACAATGTCAAATGAACTCAAGCCTACGGACAATGTCAAATGTGATATGTCGAAGGACCTGAGTGAGTTGCAGGTACTTTCCTGAAACAGACAACTGGATTCATGCCCTGCCTCTACTTACCGATGTCTGAACAAGAGAGCCTCATCGAAATTGCAACAAGCGGTTCTGTGAAAATTAAATTTATTCAGAAGCCACTGCCAGATATCTGTAATGGGCTGTGCTCAGAGTATCCTGCTTTGGGTAGTCGCGACGTTAAAACACTGATGCCCTTTGCAACCACCTACCTACAGTTGAAGTTGGAAGTTTACATACACCTTAGCCAAATACATTTAAACTCAATTTTTCACAATTCCTGACATTTAATCCTAGTAAAAAGTCCCTGTCTTAGGTCAGTTAGGATCACCACTTTATTTTAAGAATGTGAAATGTCAGAATAATAGTAGAGAAAATGATTTATTTCAGCTTTTATTTATTTTATCACGCACGCACGCGCACACACACACACACACACACACACACACACGATTACATACGCACTACATTCACATGGATTTAGTACTGTAGATATGTGGTAGTGGTGGACTAGGGTCCTGAGGACACACAGTGTGTTGTGAAATCTGTGAATGTATTGTAATGTTTTTAAAATTGTACTTTTACTGGACCCCAGGAAGAGTAGCTGCTGCTAATGGGGATCCTTAATAAACCCCAGGAAGAGTAGCTGCTGCCTTGACAGGAATTAATGGGGATCCATAATAAACCCCAGGAAGAGTAGCTGCTGCTAATGGGGATCCATAATATACCCCAGGAAGAGTAGCTGCTGCCTTGGCAGGAACTAATGGGGATCCTTAATAAACCCCAGGAAGAGTAGCTGCTGCCTTGGCAGGAATTAATGGGGATCCATAATAAACCCCAGGAAGAGTAGCTGCTGCCTTGACAGGAACTAATGGGGATCCATAATAAACCCCAGGAAGAGTAGCTGCTGCCTTGGCAGGAATTAATGGGGATCCATAATAAACCCCAGGAAGAGTAGCTGCTGTCTTTGCAGGAACTAACGGGGATCCATAATAAACCCCAGGAAGAGTAGCTGCTGCCTTGGCAGGAATGAATGGGGATCCATAATAAACCCCAGGAAGAGTAGCTGCTGTCTTGGCAGGAACTAATAGGGATCCATAATAAATCCCAGGAAGAGTAGCTGCTGATTTGGAAGGAACTAATGGGGATCCATAATAAATACAAATACAAATACTATAGCCTAATGCTTACTGTAACGGCTTTCGTCCTCCTCCTTGTCTGAGGAGGAGAAGTTAGAAGGATCGGGGGAGACCAATGTGCAGCGTGGTAATTGTTCATCTTGTTTAATCAAAGTGAACAACTCAAAATACAAAAACAACAAATGTGAAAAAAACGAAACAGTTCTATCTAGTGCAGACACACGACGACTGAAGACAACCACCCACAAAACCCAACACAAAACAGGCTACCTAAATATGGTTCCCAAACAGGGACAACGATTGAGAGCTGCCTCTGATTGAGAACCATATCAGGCCAAACACAGAAATAGCAAAACATAGAAATACAAACATAGACTGCCCAGCCCAACTCACGCCCTGACCAACCAGACTAAATAAAGACAAAACAAAGGAAATAACGGTCAGAACGTGACACTTTCTATAAAAACACAATATTTATATCTACATTTCTATTGCCTTTTTTTGTATTTTTAAGTTATTATGTTATTATCTTTGTTCTAAGTTTTGTGTAACAACAAAAAAAAGCTAGGTTTTTAAACAAAACAACATGTCACAATAACACTGCACGTTTTAGCGGTATTACGGTAATATGACGGGATCAAAACATCGTGATAATACTGCACGTTATAGCGGTATTACGGT